>NW_027367606.1:0-56562 GCF_046119375.1 Phyllobates terribilis
TCCTTTCAGTCAGTAGCTTCAAACATTTCTGGTATATGAAAAACATGTTTTTCAATGGCAAAAATCAATGAATATTGTAAATGCACAAACAGTAATATCTCCACATTGCAAGGTGCAATTCTGAAATTTTTTGCTTTTTCCTGCTAATCCTAGCATGATAAAGAAGATTCAAAGAGAGTGAGATGCCAGCTCCTTTCATTCAGTCAGTAGCTTCAAACATTTCTGGTATATGAAAAACATGTTTTTCAATGGCAAAAATCAATGAATATTGTAAATGCACAAACAGTAATATCTCCACATTGCACGGTGCAATTCTGAAATTTTTAGCTTTTTCCTGTTAATCCTAGCATGATAAAGAAGATTCAAAGAGAGTGAGATGCCAGCTCCTTTCATTCAGTCAGTAGCTTCAAACATTTCTGGTATATGAAAAACATGTTTTTCAATGGCAAAAATCAATGAATATTGTAAATGCACAAACACTAATATCTCCACATTGCAAGGTGCAATTCTGAAATTTTTTGCTTTTTCCTGCTAATCCTAGCATGATAAAGAAGATTCAAAGAGAGTGAGATGCCAGCTCCTTTCATTCAGTCAGTAGCTTCAAACATTTCTGGTATATGAAAAACATGTTTTTCAATGGCAAAAATCAATGAATATTGTAAATGCACAAACAGTAATATCTCCACATTGCACGGTGCAATTCTGAAATTTTTAGCTTTTTCCTGTTAATCCTAGCATGATAAAGAAGATTCAAAGAGAGTGAGATGCCAGCTCCTTTCATTCAGTCAGTAGCTTCAAACATTTCTGGTATATGAAAAACATGTTTTTCAATGGCAAAAATCAATGAATATTGTAAATGCACAAACAGTAATATCTCCACATTGCAAGGTGCAATTCTGAAATTTTTTGCTTTTTCCTGTTAATCCTAGCATGATAAAGAAGATTCAAAGAGAGTGAGATGCCAGCTCCTTTCATTCAGTCAGTAGCTTCAAACATTTCTGGTATATGAAAAACATGTTTTTCAATGGCAAAAATCAATGAATATTGTAAATGCACACAGTAATATCTCCACATTGCAAGGTGCAATTCTGAAATTTTTTGCTTTTTCCTGCTAATCCTAGCATGATAAAGAAGATTCAAAGAGAGTGAGATGCCAGCTCCTTTCATTCAGTCAGTAGCTTCAAACATTTCTGGTATATGAAAAACATGTTTTTCAATGGCAAAAATCAATGAATATTGTAAATGCACAAACAGTAATATCTCCACATTGCACGGTGCAATTCTGAAATTTTTAGCTTTTTCCTGTTAATCCTAGCATGATAAAGAAGATTCAAAGAGAGTGAGATGCCAGCTCCTTTCATTCAGTGAGTAGCTTCAAACATTTCTGGTATATGAAAAACATGTTTTTCAATGGCAAAAATCAATGAATATTGTAAATGCACAAACAGTAATATCTCCACATTGCAAGGTGCAATTCTGAAATTTTTTGCTTTTTCCTGCTAATCCTAGCATGATAAAGAAGATTCAAAGAGAGTGAGATGCCAGCTCCTTTCATTCAGTCAGTAGCTTCAAACATTTCTGGTATATGAAAAACATGTTTTTCAATGGCAAAAATCAATGAATATTGTAAATGCACAAACAGTAATATCTCCACATTGCACGGTGCAATTCTGAAATTTTTAGCTTTTTCCTGTTAATCCTAGCATGATAAAGAAGATTCAAAGAGAGTGAGATGCCAGCTCCTTTCATTCAGTCAGTAGCTTCAAACATTTCTGGTATATGAAAAACATGTTTTTCAATGGCAAAAATCAATGAATATTGTAAATGCACAAACAGTAATATCTCCACATTGCAAGGTGCAATTCTGAAATTTTTTGCTTTTTCCTGCTAATCCTAGCATGATAAAGAAGATTCAAAGAGAGTGAGATGCCAGCTCCTTTCATTCAGTCAGTAGCTTCAAACATTTCTGGTATATGAAAAACATGTTTTTCAATGGCAAAAATCAATGAATATTGTAAATGCACAAACAGTAATATCTCCACATTGCACGGTGCAATTCTGAAATTTTTAGCTTTTTCCTGTTAATCCTAGCATGATAAAGAAGATTCAAAGAGAGTGAGATGCCAGCTCCTTTCATTCAGTCAGTAGCTTCAAACATTTCTGGTATATGAAAAACATGTTTTTCAATGGCAAAAATCAATGAATATTGTAAATGCACAAACAGTAATATCTCCACATTGCAAGGTGCAATTCTGAAATTTTTTGCTTTTTCCTGTTAATCCTAGCATGATAAAGAAGATTCAAAGAGAGTGAGATGCCAGCTCCTTTCATTCAGTCAGTAGCTTCAAACATTTCTGGTATATGAAAAACGTTTTTCAATGGCAAAAATCAATGAATATTGTAAATGCACAAACAGTAATATCTCCACATTGCAAGGTGCAATTCTGAAATTTTTTGCTTTTTCCTGCTAATCCTAGCATGATAAAGAAGATTCAAAGAGAGTGAGATGCCAGCTCCTTTCATTCAGTCAGTAGCTTCAAACATTTCTGGTATATGAAAAACATGTTTTTCAATGGCAAAAATCAATGAATATTGTAAATGCACAAACAGTAATATCTCCACATTGCACGGTGCAATTCTGAAATTTTTAGCTTTTTCCTGTTAATCCTAGCATGATAAAGAAGATTCAAAGAGAGTGAGATGCCAGCTCCTTTCATTCAGTCAGTAGCTTCAAACATTTCTGGTATATGAAAAACATGTTTTTCAATGGCAAAAAACAATGAATATTGTAAATGCACAAACAGTAATATCTCCACATTGCAAGGTGCAATTCTGAAATTTTTTGCTTTTTCCTGCTAATCCTAGCATGATAAAGAAGATTCAAAGAGAGTGAGATGCCAGCTCCTTTCATTCAGTCAGTAGCTTCAAACATTTCTGGTATATGAAAAACATGTTTTTCAATGGCAAAAATCAATGAATATTGTAAATGCACAAACAGTAATATCTCCACATTGCAAGGTGCAATTCTGAAATTTTTTGCTTTTTCCTGCTAATCCTAGCATGATAAAGAAGATTCAAAGAGAGTGAGATGCCAGCTCCTTTCATTCAGTCAGTAGCTTCAAACATTTCTGGTATATGAAAAACATGTTTTTCAATGGCAAAAATCAATGAATATTGTAAATGCACAAACAGTAATATCTCCACATTGCAAGGTGCAATTCTGAAATTTTTTGCTTTTTCCTGCTAATCCTAGCATGATAAAGAAGATTCAAAGAGAGTGAGATGCCAGCTCCTTTCATTCAGTCAGTAGCTTCAAACATTTCTGGTATATGAAAAACATGTTTTTCAATGGCAAAAATCAATGAATATTGTAAATGCACAAACAGTAATATCTCCACATTGCACGGTGCAATTCTGAAATTTTTAGCTTTTTCCTGTTAATCCTAGCATGATAAAGAAGATTCAAAGAGAGTGAGATGCCAGCTCCTTTCATTCAGTCAGTAGCTTCAAACATTTCTGGTATATGAAAAACATGTTTTTCAATGGCAAAAATCAATGAATATTGTAAATGCACAAACAGTAATATCTCCACATTGCACGGTGCAATTCTGAAATTTTTAGCTTTTTCCTGTTAATCCTAGCATGATAAAGAAGATTCAAAGAGAGTGAGATGCCAGCTCCTTTCATTCAGTCAGTAGCTTCAAACATTTCTGGTATATGAAAAACATGTTTTTCAATGGCAAAAATCAATGAATATTGTAAATGCACAAACAGTAATATCTCCACATTGCACGGTGCAATTCTGAAATTTTTAGCTTTTTCCTGTTAATCCTAGCATGAAAGAAGATTCAAAGAGAGGTGAGATGCCAGCTCCTTTCAGTCAGTAGCTTCAAACATTTCTGGTATATGAAAAACATGTTTTTCAATGGCAAAAATCAATGAATATTGTAAATGCACAAACAGTAATATCTCCACATTGCAAGGTGCAATTCTGAAATTTTTTGCTTTTTCCTGCTAATCCTAGCATGATAAAGAAGATTCAAAGAGAGTGAGATGCCAGCTCCTTTCATTCAGTCAGTAGCTTCAAACATTTCTGGTATATGAAAAACATGTTTTTCAATGGCAAAAATCAATGAATATTGTAAATGCACAAACAGTAATATCTCCACATTGCACGGTGCAATTCTGAAATTTTTAGCTTTTTCCTGTTAATCCTAGCATGATAAAGAAGATTCAAAGAGAGTGAGATGCCAGCTCCTTTCATTCAGTCAGTAGCTTCAAACATTTCTGGTATATGAAAAACATGTTTTTCAATGGCAAAAATCAATGAATATTGTAAATGCACAAACACTAATATCTCCACATTGCAAGGTGCAATTCTGAAATTTTTTGCTTTTTCCTGCTAATCCTAGCATGATAAAGAAGATTCAAAGAGAGTGAGATGCCAGCTCCTTTCATTCAGTCAGTAGCTTCAAACATTTCTGGTATATGAAAAACATGTTTTTCAATGGCAAAAAATCAATGAATATTGTAAATGCACAAACAGTAATATCTCCACATTGCACGGTGCAATTCTGAAATTTTTAGCTTTTTCCTGTTAATCCTAGCATGATAAAGAAGATTCAAAGAGAGTGAGATGCCAGCTCCTTTCATTCAGTCAGTAGCTTCAAACATTTCTGGTATATGAAAAACATGTTTTTCAATGGCAAAAATCAATGAATATTGTAAATGCACAAACAGTAATATCTCCACATTGCAAGGTGCAATTCTGAAATTTTTTGCTTTTTCCTGTTAATCCTAGCATGATAAAGAAGATTCAAAGAGAGTGAGATGCCAGCTCCTTTCATTCAGTCAGTAGCTTCAAACATTTCTGGTATATGAAAAACATGTTTTTCAATGGCAAAAATCAATGAATATTGTAAATGCACACAGTAATATCTCCACATTGCAAGGTGCAATTCTGAAATTTTTTGCTTTTTCCTGCTAATCCTAGCATGATAAAGAAGATTCAAAGAGAGTGAGATGCCAGCTCCTTTCATTCAGTCAGTAGCTTCAAACATTTCTGGTATATGAAAAACATGTTTTTCAATGGCAAAAATCAATGAATATTGTAAATGCACAAACAGTAATATCTCCACATTGCACGGTGCAATTCTGAAATTTTTAGCTTTTTCCTGTTAATCCTAGCATGATAAAGAAGATTCAAAGAGAGTGAGATGCCAGCTCCTTTCATTCAGTGAGTAGCTTCAAACATTTCTGGTATATGAAAAACATGTTTTTCAATGGCAAAAATCAATGAATATTGTAAATGCACAAACAGTAATATCTCCACATTGCAAGGTGCAATTCTGAAATTTTTTGCTTTTTCCTGCTAATCCTAGCATGATAAAGAAGATTCAAAGAGAGTGAGATGCCAGCTCCTTTCATTCAGTCAGTAGCTTCAAACATTTCTGGTATATGAAAAACATGTTTTTCAATGGCAAAAATCAATGAATATTGTAAATGCACAAACAGTAATATCTCCACATTGCACGGTGCAATTCTGAAATTTTTAGCTTTTTCCTGTTAATCCTAGCATGATAAAGAAGATTCAAAGAGAGTGAGATGCCAGCTCCTTTCATTCAGTCAGTAGCTTCAAACATTTCTGGTATATGAAAAACATGTTTTTCAATGGCAAAAATCAATGAATATTGTAAATGCACAAACAGTAATATCTCCACATTGCAAGGTGCAATTCTGAAATTTTTTGCTTTTTCCTGCTAATCCTAGCATGATAAAGAAGATTCAAAGAGAGTGAGATGCCAGCTCCTTTCATTCAGTCAGTAGCTTCAAACATTTCTGGTATATGAAAAACATGTTTTTCAATGGCAAAAATCAATGAATATTGTAAATGCACAAACAGTAATATCTCCACATTGCACAGTGCAATTCTGAAATTTTTAGCTTTTTCCTGTTAATCCTAGCATGATAAAGAAGATTCAAAGAGAGTGAGATGCCAGCTCCTTTCATTCAGTCAGTAGCTTCAAACATTTCTGGTATATGAAAAACATGTTTTTCAATGGCAAAAATCAATGAATATTGTAAATGCACAAACAGTAATATCTCCACATTGCAAGGTGCAATTCTGAAATTTTTTGCTTTTTCCTGTTAATCCTAGCATGATAAAGAAGATTCAAAGAGAGTGAGATGCCAGCTCCTTTCATTCAGTCAGTAGCTTCAAACATTTCTGGTATATGAAAAACATGTTTTTCAATGGCAAAAATCAATGAATATTGTAAATGCACAAACAGTAATATCTCCACATTGCAAGGTGCAATTCTGAAATTTTTTGCTTTTTCCTGCTAATCCTAGCATGATAAAGAAGATTCAAAGAGAGTGAGATGCCAGCTCCTTTCATTCAGTCAGTAGCTTCAAACATTTCTGGTATATGAAAAACATGTTTTTCAATGGCAAAAATCAATGAATATTGTAAATGCACAAACAGTAATATCTCCACATTGCACGGTGCAATTCTGAAATTTTTAGCTTTTTCCTGTTAATCCTAGCATGATAAAGAAGATTCAAAGAGAGTGAGATGCCAGCTCCTTTCATTCAGTCAGTAGCTTCAAACATTTCTGGTATATGAAAAACATGTTTTTCAATGGCAAAAATCAATGAATATTGTAAATGCACAAACAGTAATATCTCCACATTGCAAGGTGCAATTCTGAAATTTTTTGCTTTTTCCTGCTAATCCTAGCATGATAAAGAAGATTCAAAGAGAGTGAGATGCCAGCTCCTTTCATTCAGTCAGTAGCTTCAAACATTTCTGGTATATGAAAAACATGTTTTTCAATGGCAAAAATCAATGAATATTGTAAATGCACAAACAGTAATATCTCCACATTGCACGGTGCAATTCTGAAATTTTTAGCTTTTTCCTGTTAATCCTAGCATGATAGAGAAGATTCAAAGAGAGTGAGATGCCAGCTCCTTTCATTCAGTCAGTAGCTTCAAACATTTCTGGTATATGAAAAACATGTTTTTCAATGGCAAAAATCAATGAATATTGTAAATGCACAAACAGTAATATCTCCACATTGCAAGGTGCAATTCTGAAATTTTTTGCTTTTTCCTGTTAATCCTAGCATGATAAAGAAGATTCAAAGAGAGTGAGATGCCAGCTCCTTTCATTCAGTCAGTAGCTTCAAACATTTCTGGTATATGAAAAACATGTTTTTCAATGGCAAAAATCAATGAATATTGTAAATGCACAAACAGTAATATCTCCACATTGCAAGGTGCAATTCTTAAATTTTTTGCTTTTTCCTGCTAATCCTAGCATGATAAAGAAGATTCAAAGAGAGTGAGATGCCAGCTCCTTTCATTCAGTCAGTAGGTTCAAACATTTCTGGTATATGAAAAACATGTTTTTCAATGGCAAAAATCAATGAATATTGTAAATGCACAAACAGTAATATCTCCACATTGCACGGTGCAATTCTGAAATTTTTAGCTTTTTCCTGTTAATCCTAGCATGATAAAGAAGATTCAAAGAGAGTGAGATGCCAGCTCCTTTCATTCAGTCAGTAGCTTCAAACGTTTCTGGTATATGAAAAACATGTTTTTCAATGGCAAAAATCAATGAATATTGTAAATGCACAAACAGTAATATCTCCACATTGCAAGGTGCAATTCTGAAATTTTTTGCTTTTTCCTGCTAATCCTAGCATGATAAAGAAGATTCAAAGAGAGTGAGATGCCAGCTCCTTTCATTCAGTCAGTAGCTTCAAACATTTCTGGTATATGAAAAACATGTTTTTCAATGGCAAAAATCAATGAATATTGTAAATGCACAAACAGTAATATCTCCACATTGCACGGTGCAATTCTGAAATTTTTAGCTTTTTCCTGTTAATCCTAGCATGATAAAGAAGATTCAAAGAGAGTGAGATGCCAGCTCCTTTCATTCAGTCAGTAGCTTCAAACATTTCTGGTATATGAAAAACATGTTTTTCAATGGCAAAAATCAATGAATATTGTAAATGCACAAACAGTAATATCTCCACATTGCAAGGTGCAATTCTGAAATTTTTTGCTTTTTCCTGCTAATCCTAGCATGATAAAGAAGATTCAAAGAGAGTGAGATGCCAGCTCCTTTCATTCAGTCAGTAGCTTCAAACATTTCTGGTATATGAAAAACATGTTTTTCAATGGCAAAAATCAATGAATATTGTAAATGCACAAACAGTAATATCTCCACATTGCACGGTGCAATTCTGAAATTTTTAGCTTTTTCCTGTTAATCCTAGCATGATAAAGAAGATTCAAAGAGAGTGAGATGCCAGCTCCTTTCATTCAGTCAGTAGCTTCAAACATTTCTGGTATATGAAAAACATGTTTTTCAATGGCAAAAATCAATGAATATTGTAAATGCACAAACAGTAATATCTCCACATTGCACGGTGCAATTCTGAAATTTTTAGCTTTTTCCTGTTAATCCTAGCATGATAAAGAAGATTCAAAGAGAGTGAGATGCCAGCTCCTTTCATTCAGTCAGTAGCTTCAAACATTTCTGGTATATGAAAAACATGTTTTTCAATGGCAAAAATCAATGAATATTGTAAATGCACAAACAGTAATATCTCCACATTGCAAGGTGCAATTCTGAAATTTTTTGCTTTTTCCTGCTAATCCTAGCATGATAAAGAAGATTCAAAGAGAGTGAGATGCCAGCTCCTTTCATTCAGTCAGTAGCTTCAAACATTTCTGGTATATGAAAAACATGTTTTTCAATGGCAAAAATGAATGAATATTGTAAATGCACAAACAGTAATATCTCCACATTGCACGGTGCAATTCTGAAATTTTTAGCTTTTTCCTGTTTATCCTAGCATGATAAAGAAGATTCAAAGAGAGTGAGATGCCAGCTCCTTTCATTCAGTCAGTAGCTTCAAACATTTCTGGTATATGAAAAACATGTTTTTCAATGGCAAAAATCAATGAATATTGTAAATGCACAAACAGTAATATCTCCACATTGCACGGTGCAATTCTGAAATTTTTAGCTTTTTCCTGTTAATCCTAGCATGATAAAGAAGATTCAAAGAGAGTGAGATGCCAGCTCCTTTCATTCAGTCAGTAGCTTCAAACATTTCTGGTATATGAAAAACATGTTTTTCAATGGCAAAAATCAATGAATATTGTAAATGCACAAACAGTAATATCTCCACATTGCACGGTGCAATTCTGAAATTTTTAGCTTTTTCCTGTTAATCCTAGCATGATAAAGAAGATTCAAAGAGAGTGAGATGCCAGCTCCTTTCAGTCAGTAGCTTCAAACATTTCTGGTATATGAAAAACATGTTTTTCAATGGCAAAAATCAATGAATATTGTAAATGCACAAACAGTAATATCTCCACATTGCAAGGTGCAATTCTGAAATTTTTTGCTTTTTCCTGCTAATCCTAGCATGATAAAGAAGATTCAAAGAGAGTGAGATGCCAGCTCCTTTCATTCAGTCAGTAGCTTCAAACATTTCTGGTATATGAAAAACATGTTTTTCAATGGCAAAAATGAATGAATATTGTAAATGCACAAACAGTAATATCTCCACATTGCACGGTGCAATTCTGAAATTTTTAGCTTTTTCCTGTTTATCCTAGCATGATAAAGAAGATTCAAAGAGAGTGAGATGCCAGCTCCTTTCATTCAGTCAGTAGCTTCAAACATTTCTGGTATATGAAAAACATGTTTTTCAATGGCAAAAATCAATGAATATTGTAAATGCACAAACAGTAATATCTCCACATTGCACGGTGCAATTCTGAAATTTTTAGCTTTTTCCTGTTAATCCTAGCATGATAAAGAAGATTCAAAGAGAGTGAGATGCCAGCTCCTTTCATTCAGTCAGTAGCTTCAAACATTTCTGGTATATGAAAAACATGTTTTTCAATGGCAAAAATCAATGAATATTGTAAATGCACAAACAGTAATATCTCCACATTGCACGGTGCAATTCTGAAATTTTTAGCTTTTTCCTGTTAATCCTAGCATGATAAAGAAGATTCAAAGAGAGTGAGATGCCAGCTCCTTTCAGTCAGTAGCTTCAAACATTTCTGGTATATGAAAAACATGTTTTTCAATGGCAAAAATCAATGAATATTGTAAATGCACAAACAGTAATATCTCCACATTGCAAGGTGCAATTCTGAAATTTTTTGCTTTTTCCTGCTAATCCTAGCATGATAAAGAAGATTCAAAGAGAGTGAGATGCCAGCTCCTTTCATTCAGTCAGTAGCTTCAAACATTTCTGGTATATGAAAAACATGTTTTTCAATGGCAAAAATCAATGAATATTGTAAATGCACAAACAGTAATATCTCCACATTGCACGGTGCAATTCTGAAATTTTTAGCTTTTTCCTGTTAATCCTAGCATGATAAAGAAGATTCAAAGAGAGTGAGATGCCAGCTCCTTTCATTCAGTCAGTAGCTTCAAACATTTCTGGTATATGAAAAACGTTTTTCAATGGCAAAAATCAATGAATATTGTAAATGCACAAACACTAATATCTCCACATTGCAAGGTGCAATTCTGAAATTTTTTGCTTTTTCCTGCTAATCCTAGCATGATAAAGAAGATTCAAAGAGAGTGAGATGCCAGCTCCTTTCATTCAGTCAGTAGCTTCAAACATTTCTGGTATATGAAAAACATGTTTTTCAATGGCAAAAATCAATGAATATTGTAAATGCACAAACAGTAATATCTCCACATTGCACGGTGCAATTCTGAAATTTTTAGCTTTTTCCTGTTAATCCTAGCATGATAAAGAAGATTCAAAGAGAGTGAGATGCCAGCTCCTTTCATTCAGTCAGTAGCTTCAAACATTTCTGGTATATGAAAAACATGTTTTTCAATGGCAAAAATCAATGAATATTGTAAATGCACAAACAGTAATATCTCCACATTGCAAGGTGCAATTCTGAAATTTTTTGCTTTTTCCTGTTAATCCTAGCATGATAAAGAAGATTCAAAGAGAGTGAGATGCCAGCTCCTTTCATTCAGTCAGTAGCTTCAAACATTTCTGGTATATGAAAAACATGTTTTTCAATGGCAAAAATCAATGAATATTGTAAATGCACACAGTAATATCTCCACATTGCAAGGTGCAATTCTGAAATTTTTTGCTTTTTCCTGCTAATCCTAGCATGATAAAGAAGATTCAAAGAGAGTGAGATGCCAGCTCCTTTCATTCAGTCAGTAGCTTCAAACATTTCTGGTATATGAAAAACATGTTTTTCAATGGCAAAAATCAATGAATATTGTAAATGCACAAACAGTAATATCTCCACATTGCACGGTGCAATTCTGAAATTTTTAGCTTTTTCCTGTTAATCCTAGCATGATAAAGAAGATTCAAAGAGAGTGAGATGCCAGCTCCTTTCATTCAGTGAGTAGCTTCAAACATTTCTGGTATATGAAAAACATGTTTTTCAATGGCAAAAATCAATGAATATTGTAAATGCACAAACAGTAATATCTCCACATTGCAAGGTGCAATTCTGAAATTTTTTGCTTTTTCCTGCTAATCCTAGCATGATAAAGAAGATTCAAAGAGAGTGAGATGCCAGCTCCTTTCATTCAGTCAGTAGCTTCAAACATTTCTGGTATATGAAAAACATGTTTTTCAATGGCAAAAATCAATGAATATTGTAAATGCACAAACAGTAATATCTCCACATTGCACGGTGCAATTCTGAAATTTTTAGCTTTTTCCTGTTAATCCTAGCATGATAAAGAAGATTCAAAGAGAGTGAGATGCCAGCTCCTTTCATTCAGTCAGTAGCTTCAAACATTTCTGGTATATGAAAAACATGTTTTTCAATGGCAAAAATCAATGAATATTGTAAATGCACAAACAGTAATATCTCCACATTGCAAGGTGCAATTCTGAAATTTTTTGCTTTTTCCTGCTAATCCTAGCATGATAAAGAAGATTCAAAGAGAGTGAGATGCCAGCTCCTTTCATTCAGTCAGTAGCTTCAAACATTTCTGGTATATGAAAAACATGTTTTTCAATGGCAAAAATCAATGAATATTGTAAATGCACAAACAGTAATATCTCCACATTGCACGGTGCAATTCTGAAATTTTTAGCTTTTTCCTGTTAATCCTAGCATGATAAAGAAGATTCAAAGAGAGTGAGATGCCAGCTCCTTTCATTCAGTCAGTAGCTTCAAACATTTCTGGTATATGAAAAACATGTTTTTCAATGGCAAAAATCAATGAATATTGTAAATGCACAAACAGTAATATCTCCACATTGCAAGGTGCAATTCTGAAATTTTTTGCTTTTTCCTGTTAATCCTAGCATGATAAAGAAGATTCAAAGAGAGTGAGATGCCAGCTCCTTTCATTCAGTCAGTAGCTTCAAACATTTCTGGTATATGAAAAACATGTTTTTCAATGGCAAAAATCAATGAATATTGTAAATGCACAAACAGTAATATCTCCACATTGCAAGGTGCAATTCTGAAATTTTTTGCTTTTTCCTGCTAATCCTAGCATGATAAAGAAGATTCAAAGAGAGTGAGATGCCAGCTCCTTTCATTCAGTCAGTAGCTTCAAACATTTCTGGTATATGAAAAACATGTTTTTCAATGGCAAAAATCAATGAATATTGTAAATGCACAAACAGTAATATCTCCACATTGCACGGTGCAATTCTGAAATTTTTAGCTTTTTCCTGTTAATCCTAGCATGATAAAGAAGATTCAAAGAGAGTGAGATGCCAGCTCCTTTCATTCAGTCAGTAGCTTCAAACATTTCTGGTATATGAAAAACATGTTTTTCAATGGCAAAAATCAATGAATATTGTAAATGCACAAACAGTAATATCTCCACATTGCAAGGTGCAATTCTGAAATTTTTTGCTTTTTCCTGCTAATCCTAGCATGATAAAGAAGATTCAAAGAGAGTGAGATGCCAGCTCCTTTCATTCAGTCAGTAGCTTCAAACATTTCTGGTATATGAAAAACATGTTTTTCAATGGCAAAAATCAATGAATATTGTAAATGCACAAACAGTAATATCTCCACATTGCAAGGTGCAATTCTGAAATTTTTTGCTTTTTCCTGCTAATCCTAGCATGATAAAGAAGATTCAAAGAGAGTGAGATGCCAGCTCCTTTCATTCAGTCAGTAGCTTCAAACATTTCTGGTATATGAAAAACATGTTTTTCAATGGCAAAAATCAATGAATATTGTAAATGCACAAACAGTAATATCTCCACATTGCAAGGTGCAATTCTGAAATTTTTTGCTTTTTCCTGCTAATCCTAGCATGATAAAGAAGATTCAAAGAGAGTGAGATGCCAGCTCCTTTCATTCAGTCAGTAGCTTCAAACATTTCTGGTATATGAAAAACATGTTTTTCAATGGCAAAAATCAATGAATATTGTAAATGCACAAACAGTAATATCTCCACATTGCACGGTGCAATTCTGAAATTTTTAGCTTTTTCCTGTTAATCCTAGCATGATAAAGAAGATTCAAAGAGAGTGAGATGCCAGCTCCTTTCATTCAGTCAGTAGCTTCAAACATTTCTGGTATATGAAAAACATGTTTTTCAATGGCAAAAATCAATGAATATTGTAAATGCACAAACAGTAATATCTCCACATTGCACGGTGCAATTCTGAAATTTTTAGCTTTTTCCTGTTAATCCTAGCATGATAAAGAAGATTCAAAGAGAGTGAGATGCCAGCTCCTTTCATTCAGTCAGTAGCTTCAAACATTTCTGGTATATGAAAAACATGTTTTTCAATGGCAAAAATCAATGAATATTGTAAATGCACAAACAGTAATATCTCCACATTGCACGGTGCAATTCTGAAATTTTTAGCTTTTTCCTGTTAATCCTAGCATGATAAAGAAGATTCAAAGAGAGTGAGATGCCAGCTCCTTTCAGTCAGTAGCTTCAAACATTTCTGGTATATGAAAAACATGTTTTTCAATGGCAAAAATCAATGAATATTGTAAATGCACAAACAGTAATATCTCCACATTGCAAGGTGCAATTCTGAAATTTTTTGCTTTTTCCTGCTAATCCTAGCATGATAAAGAAGATTCAAAGAGAGTGAGATGCCAGCTCCTTTCATTCAGTCAGTAGCTTCAAACATTTCTGGTATATGAAAAACATGTTTTTCAATGGCAAAAATCAATGAATATTGTAAATGCACAAACAGTAATATCTCCACATTGCACGGTGCAATTCTGAAATTTTTAGCTTTTTCCTGTTAATCCTAGCATGATAAAGAAGATTCAAAGAGAGTGAGATGCCAGCTCCTTTCATTCAGTCAGTAGCTTCAAACATTTCTGGTATATGAAAAACATGTTTTTCAATGGCAAAAATCAATGAATATTGTAAATGCACAAACACTAATATCTCCACATTGCAAGGTGCAATTCTGAAATTTTTTGCTTTTTCCTGCTAATCCTAGCATGATAAAGAAGATTCAAAGAGAGTGAGATGCCAGCTCCTTTCATTCAGTCAGTAGCTTCAAACATTTCTGGTATATGAAAAACATGTTTTTCAATGGCAAAAATCAATGAATATTGTAAATGCACAAACAGTAATATCTCCACATTGCACGGTGCAATTCTGAAATTTTTAGCTTTTTCCTGTTAATCCTAGCATGATAAAGAAGATTCAAAGAGAGTGAGATGCCAGCTCCTTTCATTCAGTCAGTAGCTTCAAACATTTCTGGTATATGAAAAACATGTTTTTCAATGGCAAAAATCAATGAATATTGTAAATGCACAAACAGTAATATCTCCACATTGCAAGGTGCAATTCTGAAATTTTTTGCTTTTTCCTGTTAATCCTAGCATGATAAAGAAGATTCAAAGAGAGTGAGATGCCAGCTCCTTTCATTCAGTCAGTAGCTTCAAACATTTCTGGTATATGAAAAACATGTTTTTCAATGGCAAAAATCAATGAATATTGTAAATGCACACAGTAATATCTCCACATTGCAAGGTGCAATTCTGAAATTTTTTGCTTTTTCCTGCTAATCCTAGCATGATAAAGAAGATTCAAAGAGAGTGAGATGCCAGCTCCTTTCATTCAGTCAGTAGCTTCAAACATTTCTGGTATATGAAAAACATGTTTTTCAATGGCAAAAATCAATGAATATTGTAAATGCACAAACAGTAATATCTCCACATTGCACGGTGCAATTCTGAAATTTTTAGCTTTTTCCTGTTAATCCTAGCATGATAAAGAAGATTCAAAGAGAGTGAGATGCCAGCTCCTTTCATTCAGTGAGTAGCTTCAAACATTTCTGGTATATGAAAAACATGTTTTTCAATGGCAAAAATCAATGAATATTGTAAATGCACAAACAGTAATATCTCCACATTGCAAGGTGCAATTCTGAAATTTTTTGCTTTTTCCTGCTAATCCTAGCATGATAAAGAAGATTCAAAGAGAGTGAGATGCCAGCTCCTTTCATTCAGTCAGTAGCTTCAAACATTTCTGGTATATGAAAAACATGTTTTTCAATGGCAAAAATCAATGAATATTGTAAATGCACAAACAGTAATATCTCCACATTGCACGGTGCAATTCTGAAATTTTTAGCTTTTTCCTGTTAATCCTAGCATGATAAAGAAGATTCAAAGAGAGTGAGATGCCAGCTCCTTTCATTCAGTCAGTAGCTTCAAACATTTCTGGTATATGAAAAACATGTTTTTCAATGGCAAAAATCAATGAATATTGTAAATGCACAAACAGTAATATCTCCACATTGCAAGGTGCAATTCTGAAATTTTTTGCTTTTTCCTGCTAATCCTAGCATGATAAAGAAGATTCAAAGAGAGTGAGATGCCAGCTCCTTTCATTCAGTCAGTAGCTTCAAACATTTCTGGTATATGAAAAACATGTTTTTCAATGGCAAAAATCAATGAATATTGTAAATGCACAAACAGTAATATCTCCACATTGCACAGTGCAATTCTGAAATTTTTAGCTTTTTCCTGTTAATCCTAGCATGATAAAGAAGATTCAAAGAGAGTGAGATGCCAGCTCCTTTCATTCAGTCAGTAGCTTCAAACATTTCTGGTATATGAAAAACATGTTTTTCAATGGCAAAAATCAATGAATATTGTAAATGCACAAACAGTAATATCTCCACATTGCAAGGTGCAATTCTGAAATTTTTTGCTTTTTCCTGTTAATCCTAGCATGATAAAGAAGATTCAAAGAGAGTGAGATGCCAGCTCCTTTCATTCAGTCAGTAGCTTCAAACATTTCTGGTATATGAAAAACATGTTTTTCAATGGCAAAAATCAATGAATATTGTAAATGCACAAACAGTAATATCTCCACATTGCAAGGTGCAATTCTGAAATTTTTTGCTTTTTCCTGCTAATCCTAGCATGATAAAGAAGATTCAAAGAGAGTGAGATGCCAGCTCCTTTCATTCAGTCAGTAGCTTCAAACATTTCTGGTATATGAAAAACATGTTTTTCAATGGCAAAAATCAATGAATATTGTAAATGCACAAACAGTAATATCTCCACATTGCACGGTGCAATTCTGAAATTTTTAGCTTTTTCCTGTTAATCCTAGCATGATAAAGAAGATTCAAAGAGAGTGAGATGCCAGCTCCTTTCATTCAGTCAGTAGCTTCAAACATTTCTGGTATATGAAAAACATGTTTTTCAATGGCAAAAATCAATGAATATTGTAAATGCACAAACAGTAATATCTCCACATTGCAAGGTGCAATTCTGAAATTTTTTGCTTTTTCCTGCTAATCCTAGCATGATAAAGAAGATTCAAAGAGAGTGAGATGCCAGCTCCTTTCATTCAGTCAGTAGCTTCAAACATTTCTGGTATATGAAAAACATGTTTTTCAATGGCAAAAATCAATGAATATTGTAAATGCACAAACAGTAATATCTCCACATTGCAAGGTGCAATTCTGAAATTTTTTGCTTTTTCCTGCTAATCCTAGCATGATAAAGAAGATTCAAAGAGAGTGAGATGCCAGCTCCTTTCATTCAGTCAGTAGCTTCAAACATTTCTGGTATATGAAAAACATGTTTTTCAATGGCAAAAATCAATGAATATTGTAAATGCACAAACAGTAATATCTCCACATTGCACGGTGCAATTCTGAAATTTTTAGCTTTTTCCTGTTAATCCTAGCATGATAAAGAAGATTCAAAGAGAGTGAGATGCCAGCTCCTTTCATTCAGTCAGTAGCTTCAAACATTTCTGGTATATGAAAAACATGTTTTTCAATGGCAAAAATCAATGAATATTGTAAATGCACAAACAGTAATATCTCCACATTGCAAGGTGCAATTCTGAAATTTTTTGCTTTTTAGCTTTTTCCTGTTAATCCTAGCATGATAAAGAAGATTCAAAGAGAGTGAGATGCCAGCTCCTTTCATTCAGTCAGTAGCTTCAAACATTTCTGGTATATGAAAAACATGTTTTTCAATGGCAAAAATCAATGAATATTGTAAATGCACAAACAGTAATATCTCCACATTGCAAGGTGCAATTCTGAAATTTTTTGCTTTTTCCTGCTAATCCTAGCATGATAAAGAAGATTCAAAGAGAGTGAGATGCCAGCTCCTTTCATTCAGTCAGTAGCTTCAAACATTTCTGGTATATGAAAAACATGTTTTTCAATGGCAAAAATCAATGAATATTGTAAATGCACAAACAGTAATATCTCCACATTGCACGGTGCAATTCTGAAATTTTTAGCTTTTTCCTGTTAATCCTAGCATGATAAAGAAGATTCAAAGAGAGTGAGATGCCAGCTCCTTTCATTCAGTCAGTAGCTTCAAACATTTCTGGTATATGAAAAACATGTTTTTCAATGGCAAAAATCAATGAATATTGTAAATGCACAAACAGTAATATCTCCACATTGCACGGTGCAATTCTGAAATTTTTAGCTTTTTCCTGTTAATCCTAGCATGATAAAGAAGATTCAAAGAGAGTGAGATGCCAGCTCCTTTCATTCAGTCAGTAGCTTCAAACATTTCTGGTATATGAAAAACATGTTTTTCAATGGCAAAAATCAATGAATATTGTAAATGCACAAACAGTAATATCTCCACATTGCACGGTGCAATTCTGAAATTTTTAGCTTTTTCCTGTTAATCCTAGCATGATAAAGAAGATTCAAAGAGAGTGAGATGCCAGCTCCTTTCAGTCAGTAGCTTCAAACATTTCTGGTATATGAAAAACATGTTTTTCAATGGCAAAAATCAATGAATATTGTAAATGCACAAACAGTAATATCTCCACATTGCAAGGTGCAATTCTGAAATTTTTTGCTTTTTCCTGCTAATCCTAGCATGATAAAGAAGATTCAAAGAGAGTGAGATGCCAGCTCCTTTCATTCAGTCAGTAGCTTCAAACATTTCTGGTATATGAAAAACATGTTTTTCAATGGCAAAAATCAATGAATATTGTAAATGCACAAACAGTAATATCTCCACATTGCACGGTGCAATTCTGAAATTTTTAGCTTTTTCCTGTTAATCCTAGCATGATAAAGAAGATTCAAAGAGAGTGAGATGCCAGCTCCTTTCATTCAGTCAGTAGCTTCAAACATTTCTGGTATATGAAAAACATGTTTTTCAATGGCAAAAATCAATGAATATTGTAAATGCACAAACAGTAATATCTCCACATTGCAAGGTGCAATTCTGAAATTTTTTGCTTTTTCCTGCTAATCCTAGCATGATAAAGAAGATTCAAAGAGAGTGAGATGCCAGCTCCTTTCATTCAGTCAGTAGCTTCAAACATTTCTGGTATATGAAAAACATGTTTTTCAATGGCAAAAATCAATGAATATTGTAAATGCACAAACAGTAATATCTCCACATTGCACGGTGCAATTCTGAAATTTTTAGCTTTTTCCTGTTAATCCTAGCATGATAAAGAAGATTCAAAGAGAGTGAGATGCCAGCTCCTTTCATTCAGTCAGTAGCTTCAAACATTTCTGGTATATGAAAAACATGTTTTTCAATGGCAAAAATCAATGAATATTGTAAATGCACAAACAGTAATATCTCCACATTGCAAGGTGCAATTCTGAAATTTTTTGCTTTTTCCTGTTAATCCTAGCATGATAAAGAAGATTCAAAGAGAGTGAGATGCCAGCTCCTTTCATTCAGTCAGTAGCTTCAAACATTTCTGGTATATGAAAAACATGTTTTTCAATGGCAAAAATCAATGAATATTGTAAATGCACACAGTAATATCTCCACATTGCAAGGTGCAATTCTGAAATTTTTTGCTTTTTCCTGCTAATCCTAGCATGATAAAGAAGATTCAAAGAGAGTGAGATGCCAGCTCCTTTCATTCAGTCAGTAGCTTCAAACATTTCTGGTATATGAAAAACATGTTTTTCAATGGCAAAAATCAATGAATATTGTAAATGCACAAACAGTAATATCTCCACATTGCACGGTGCAATTCTGAAATTTTTAGCTTTTTCCTGTTAATCCTAGCATGATAAAGAAGATTCAAAGAGAGTGAGATGCCAGCTCCTTTCATTCAGTCAGTAGCTTCAAACATTTCTGGTATATGAAAAACATGTTTTTCAATGGCAAAAATCAATGAATATTGTAAATGCACAAACAGTAATATCTCCACATTGCAAGGTGCAATTCTGAAATTTTTTGCTTTTTAGCTTTTTCCTGTTAATCCTAGCATGATAAAGAAGATTCAAAGAGAGTGAGATGCCAGCTCCTTTCATTCAGTCAGTAGCTTCAAACATTTCTGGTATATGAAAAACATGTTTTTCAATGGCAAAAATCAATGAATATTGTAAATGCACAAACAGTAATATCTCCACATTGCACGGTGCAATTCTGAAATTTTTAGCTTTTTCCTGTTAATCCTAGCATGATAAAGAAGATTCAAAGAGAGTGAGATGCCAGCTCCTTTCATTCAGTCAGTAGCTTCAAACATTTCTGGTATATGAAAAACATGTTTTTCAATGGCAAAAATCAATGAATATTGTAAATGCACAAACAGTAATATCTCCACATTGCAAGGTGCAATTCTGAAATTTTTTGCTTTTTAGCTTTTTCCTGTTAATCCTAGCATGATAAAGAAGATTCAAAGAGAGTGAGATGCCAGCTCCTTTCATTCAGTCAGTAGCTTCAAACATTTCTGGTATATGAAAAACATGTTTTTCAATGGCAAAAATCAATGAATATTGTAAATGCACAAACAGTAATATCTCCACATTGCAAGGTGCAATTCTGAAATTTTTTGCTTTTTCCTGCTAATCCTAGCATGATAAAGAAGATTCAAAGAGAGTGAGATGCCAGCTCCTTTCATTCAGTCAGTAGCTTCAAACATTTCTGGTATATGAAAAACATGTTTTTCAATGGCAAAAATCAATGAATATTGTAAATGCACAAACAGTAATATCTCCACATTGCACGGTGCAATTCTGAAATTTTTAGCTTTTTCCTGTTAATCCTAGCATGATAAAGAAGATTCAAAGAGAGTGAGATGCCAGCTCCTTTCATTCAGTGAGTAGCTTCAAACATTTCTGGTATATGAAAAACATGTTTTTCAATGGCAAAAATCAATGAATATTGTAAATGCACAAACAGTAATATCTCCACATTGCAAGGTGCAATTCTGAAATTTTTTGCTTTTTCCTGCTAATCCTAGCATGATAAAGAAGATTCAAAGAGAGTGAGATGCCAGCTCCTTTCATTCAGTCAGTAGCTTCAAACATTTCTGGTATATGAAAAACATGTTTTTCAATTGCAAAAATCAATGAATATTGTAAATGCACAAACAGTAATATCTCCACATTGCACGGTGCAATTCTGAAATTTTTAGCTTTTTCCTGTTAATCCTAGCATGATAAAGAAGATTCAAAGAGAGTGAGATGCCAGCTCCTTTCATTCAGTCAGTAGCTTCAAACATTTCTGGTATATGAAAAACATGTTTTTCAATGGCAAAAATCAATGAATATTGTAAATGCACAAACAGTAATATCTCCACATTGCAAGGTGCAATTCTGAAATTTTTTGCTTTTTCCTGCTAATCCTAGCATGATAAAGAAGATTCAAAGAGAGTGAGATGCCAGCTCCTTTCATTCAGTCAGTAGCTTCAAACATTTCTGGTATATGAAAAACATGTTTTTCAATGGCAAAAATCAATGAATATTGTAAATGCACAAACAGTAATATCTCCACATTGCACGGTGCAATTCTGAAATTTTTAGCTTTTTCCTGTTAATCCTAGCATGATAAAGAAGATTCAAAGAGAGTGAGATGCCAGCTCCTTTCATTCAGTCAGTAGCTTCAAACATTTCTGGTATATGAAAAACATGTTTTTCAATGGCAAAAATCAATGAATATTGTAAATGCACAAACAGTAATATCTCCACATTGCAAGGTGCAATTCTGAAATTTTTTGCTTTTTCCTGCTAATCCTAGCATGATAAAGAAGATTCAAAGAGAGTGAGATGCCAGCTCCTTTCATTCAGTCAGTAGCTTCAAACATTTCTGGTATATGAAAAACATGTTTTTCAATGGCAAAAATCAATGAATATTGTAAATGCACAAACAGTAATATCTCCACATTGCACGGTGCAATTCTGAAATTTTTAGCTTTTTCCTGTTAATCCTAGCATGATAAAGAAGATTCAAAGAGAGTGAGATGCCAGCTCCTTTCATTCAGTCAGTAGCTTCAAACATTTCTGGTATATGAAAAACATGTTTTTCAATGGCAAAAATCAATGAATATTGTAAATGCACAAACAGTAATATCTCCACATTGCAAGGTGCAATTCTGAAATTTTTTGCTTTTTCCTGTTAATCCTAGCATGATAAAGAAGATTCAAAGAGAGTGAGATGCCAGCTCCTTTCATTCAGTCAGTAGCTTCAAACATTTCTGGTATATGAAAAACATGTTTTTCAATGGCAAAAATCAATGAATATTGTAAATGCACAAACAGTAATATCTCCACATTGCAAGGTGCAATTCTGAAATTTTTTGCTTTTTCCTGCTAATCCTAGCATGATAAAGAAGATTCAAAGAGAGTGAGATGCCAGCTCCTTTCATTCAGTCAGTAGCTTCAAACATTTCTGGTATATGAAAAACATGTTTTTCAATGGCAAAAATCAATGAATATTGTAAATGCACAAACAGTAATATCTCCACATTGCACGGTGCAATTCTGAAATTTTTAGCTTTTTCCTGTTAATCCTAGCATGATAAAGAAGATTCAAAGAGAGTGAGATGCCAGCTCCTTTCATTCAGTCAGTAGCTTCAAACATTTCTGGTATATGAAAAACATGTTTTTCAATGGCAAAAATCAATGAATATTGTAAATGCACAAACAGTAATATCTCCACATTGCAAGGTGCAATTCTGAAATTTTTTGCTTTTTAGCTTTTTCCTGTTAATCCTAGCATGATAAAGAAGATTCAAAGAGAGTGAGATGCCAGCTCCTTTCATTCAGTCAGTAGCTTCAAACATTTCTGGTATATGAAAAACATGTTTTTCAATGGCAAAAATCAATGAATATTGTAAATGCACAAACAGTAATATCTCCACATTGCAAGGTGCAATTCTGAAATTTTTTGCTTTTTCCTGCTAATCCTAGCATGATAAAGAAGATTCAAAGAGAGTGAGATGCCAGCTCCTTTCATTCAGTCAGTAGCTTCAAACATTTCTGGTATATGAAAAACATGTTTTTCAATGGCAAAAATCAATGAATATTGTAAATGCACAAACAGTAATATCTCCACATTGCAAGGTGCAATTCTGAAATTTTTAGCTTTTTCCTGTTAATCCTAGCATGATAAAGAAGATTCAAAGAGAGTGAGATGCCAGCTCCTTTCATTCAGTGAGTAGCTTCAAACATTTCTGGTATATGAAAAACATGTTTTTCAATGGCAAAAATCAATGAATATTGTAAATGCACAAACAGTAATATCTCCACATTGCAAGGTGCAATTCTGAAATTTTTTGCTTTTTCCTGCTAATCCTAGCATGATAAAGAAGATTCAAAGAGAGTGAGATGCCAGCTCCTTTCATTCAGTCAGTAGCTTCAAACATTTCTGGTATATGAAAAACATGTTTTTCAATGGCAAAAATCAATGAATATTGTAAATGCACAAACAGTAATATCTCCACATTGCACGGTGCAATTCTGAAATTTTTAGCTTTTTCCTGTTAATCCTAGCATGATAAAGAAGATTCAAAGAGAGTGAGATGCCAGCTCCTTTCATTCAGTCAGTAGCTTCAAACATTTCTGGTATATGAAAAACATGTTTTTCAATGGCAAAAATCAATGAATATTGTAAATGCACAAACAGTAATATCTCCACATTGCAAGGTGCAATTCTGAAATTTTTTGCTTTTTCCTGTTAATCCTAGCATGATAAAGAAGATTCAAAGAGAGTGAGATGCCAGCTCCTTTCATTCAGTCAGTAGCTTCAAACATTTCTGGTATATGAAAAACATGTTTTTCAATGGCAAAAATCAATGAATATTGTAAATGCACAAACAGTAATATCTCCACATTGCAAGGTGCAATTCTGAAATTTTTTGCTTTTTCCTGCTAATCCTAGCATGATAAAGAAGATTCAAAGAGAGTGAGATGCCAGCTCCTTTCATTCAGTCAGTTGCTTCAAACATTTCTGGTATATGAAAAACATGTTTTTCAATGGCAAAAATCAATGAATATTGTAAATGCACAAACAGTAATATCTCCACATTGCACGGTGCAATTCTGAAATTTTTAGCTTTTTCCTGTTAATCCTAGCATGATAAAGAAGATTCAAAGAGAGTGAGATGCCAGCTCCTTTCATTCAGTCAGTAGCTTCAAACATTTCTGGTATATGAAAAACATGTTTTTCAATGGCAAAAATCAATGAATATTGTAAATGCACAAACAGTAATATCTCCACATTGCAAGGTGCAATTCTGAAATTTTTTGCTTTTTCCTGCTAATCCTAGCATGATAAAGA
Source organism: Phyllobates terribilis (assembly GCF_046119375.1). Lineage (NCBI taxonomy): Eukaryota > Metazoa > Chordata > Amphibia > Anura > Dendrobatidae > Phyllobates > Phyllobates terribilis. Next base: position 24,025 of record NW_027367606.1, read on the forward strand.
AGATTCAAAGAGAGTGAGATGCCAGCTCCTTTCATTCAGTCAGTAGCTTCAAACATTTCTGGTATATGAAAAACATGTTTTTCAATGGCAAAAATCAATGAATATTGTAAATGCACAAACAGTAATATCTCCACATTGCACGGTGCAATTCTGAAATTTTTAGCTTTTTCCTGTTAATCCTAGCATGATAAAGAAGATTCAAAGAGAGTGAGATGCCAGCTCCTTTCATTCAGTCAGTAGCTTCAAACATTTCTGGTATATGAAAAACATGTTTTTCAATGGCAAAAATCAATGAATATTGTAAATGCACAAACAGTAATATCTCCACATTGCAAGGTGCAATTCTGAAATTTTTTGCTTTTTCCTGCTAATCCTAGCATGATAAAGAAGATTCAAAGAGAGTGAGATGCCAGCTCCTTTCATTCAGTCAGTAGCTTCAAACATTTCTGGTATATGAAAAACATGTTTTTCAATGGCAAAAATCAATGAATATTGTAAATGCACAAACAGTAATATCTCCACATTGCACGGTGCAATTCTGAAATTTTTAGCTTTTTCCTGTTAATCCTAGCATGATAAAGAAGATTCAAAGAGAGTGAGATGCCAGCTCCTTTCATTCAGTCAGTAGCTTCAAACATTTCTGGTATATGAAAAACATGTTTTTCAATGGCAAAAATCAATGAATATTGTAAATGCACAAACAGTAATATCTCCACATTGCAAGGTGCAATTCTGAAATTTTTTGCTTTTTCCTGTTAATCCTAGCATGATAAAGAAGATTCAAAGAGAGTGAGATGCCAGCTCCTTTCATTCAGTCAGTAGCTTCAAACATTTCTGGTATATGAAAAACATGTTTTTCAATGGCAAAAATCAATGAATATTGTAAATGCACAAACAGTAATATCTCCACATTGCAAGGTGCAATTCTGAAATTTTTTGCTTTTTCCTGCTAATCCTAGCATGATAAAGAAGATTCAAAGAGAGTGAGATGCCAGCTCCTTTCATTCAGTCAGTAGCTTCAAACATTTCTGGTATATGAAAAACATGTTTTTCAATGGCAAAAATCAATGAATATTGTAAATGCACAAACAGTAATATCTCCACATTGCACGGTGCAATTCTGAAATTTTAGCTTTTTCCTGTTAATCCTAGCATGATAAAGAAGATTCAAAGAGAGTGAGATGCCAGCTCCTTTCATTCAGTCAGTAGCTTCAAACATTTCTGGTATATGAAAAACATGTTTTTCAATGGCAAAAATCAATGAATATTGTAAATGCACAAACAGTAATATCTCCACATTGCAAGGTGCAATTCTGAAATTTTTTGCTTTTTAGCTTTTTCCTGTTAATCCTAGCATGATAAAGAAGATTCAAAGAGAGTGAGATGCCAGCTCCTTTCATTCAGTCAGTAGCTTCAAACATTTCTGGTATATGAAAAACATGTTTTTCAATGGCAAAAATCAATGAATATTGTAAATGCACAAACAGTAATATCTCCACATTGCAAGGTGCAATTCTGAAATTTTTTGCTTTTTCCTGCTAATCCTAGCATGATAAAGAAGATTCAAAGAGAGTGAGATGCCAGCTCCTTTCATTCAGTCAGTAGCTTCAAACATTTCTGGTATATGAAAAACATGTTTTTCAATGGCAAAAATCAATGAATATTGTAAATGCACAAACAGTAATATCTCCACATTGCACGGTGCAATTCTGAAATTTTTAGCTTTTTCCTGTTAATCCTAGCATGATAAAGAAGATTCAAAGAGAGTGAGATGCCAGCTCCTTTCATTCAGTGAGTAGCTTCAAACATTTCTGGTATATGAAAAACATGTTTTTCAATGGCAAAAATCAATGAATATTGTAAATGCACAAACAGTAATATCTCCACATTGCAAGGTGCAATTCTGAAATTTTTTGCTTTTTCCTGCTAATCCTAGCATGATAAAGAAGATTCAAAGAGAGTGAGATGCCAGCTCCTTTCATTCAGTCAGTAGCTTCAAACATTTCTGGTATATGAAAAACATGTTTTTCAATGGCAAAAATCAATGAATATTGTAAATGCACAAACAGTAATATCTCCACATTGCACGGTGCAATTCTGAAATTTTTAGCTTTTTCCTGTTAATCCTAGCATGATAAAGAAGATTCAAAGAGAGTGAGATGCCAGCTCCTTTCATTCAGTCAGTAGCTTCAAACATTTCTGGTATATGAAAAACATGTTTTTCAATGGCAAAAATCAATGAATATTGTAAATGCACAAACAGTAATATCTCCACATTGCAAGGTGCAATTCTGAAATTTTTTGCTTTTTCCTGTTAATCCTAGCATGATAAAGAAGATTCAAAGAGAGTGAGATGCCAGCTCCTTTCATTCAGTCAGTAGCTTCAAACATTTCTGGTATATGAAAAACATGTTTTTCAATGGCAAAAATCAATGAATATTGTAAATGCACAAACAGTAATATCTTCACATTGCACGGTGCAATTCTGAAATTTTTAGCTTTTTCCTGTTAATCCTAGCATGATAAAGAAGATTCAAAGAGAGTGAGATGCCAGCTCCTTTCATTCAGTCAGTAGCTTCAAACATTTCTGGTATATGAAAAACATGTTTTTCAATGGCAAAAATCAATGAATATTGTAAATGCACAAACAGTAATATCTCCACATTGCAAGGTGCAATTCTGAAATTATTTGCTTTTTCCTGCTAATAATAGCATGATAAAGAAGATTCAAAGAGAGTGAGATGCCAGCTCCTTTCATTCAGTCAGTAGCTTCAAACATTTCTGGTATATGAAAAACATGTTTTTCAATGGCAAAAATCAATGAATATTGTAAATGCACAAACAGTAATATCTCCACATTGCAAGGTGCAATTCTGAATTTTTTTGCTTTTTCCTGTTAATCCTAGCATGATAAAGAAGATTCAAAGAGAGTGAGATGCCAGCTCCTTTCATTCAGTCAGTAGCTTCAAACATTTCTGGTATATGAAAAACATGTTTTTCAATGGCAAAAATCAATGAATATTGTAAATGCACAAACAGTAATATCTCCACATTGCAAGGTGCAATTCTGAAATTTTTTGCTTTTTCCTGCTAATCCTAGCATGATAAAGAAGATTCAAAGAGAGTGAGATGCCAGCTCCTTTCATTCAGTCAGTTGCTTCAAACATTTCTGGTATATGAAAAACATGTTTTTCAATGGCAAAAATCAATGAATATTGTAAATGCACAAACAGTAATATCTCCACATTGCACGGTGCAATTCTGAAATTTTTAGCTTTTTCCTGTTAATCCTAGCATGATAAAGAAGATTCAAAGAGAGTGAGATGCCAGCTCCTTTCATTCAGTCAGTAGCTTCAAACATTTCTGGTATATGAAAAACATGTTTTTCAATGGCAAAAATCAATGAATATTGTAAATGCACAAACAGTAATATCTCCACATTGCAAGGTGCAATTCTGAAATTTTTTGCTTTTTCCTGCTAATCCTAGCATGATAAAGAAGATTCAAAGAGAGTGAGATGCCAGCTCCTTTCATTCAGTCAGTAGCTTCAAACATTTCTGGTATATGAAAAACATGTTTTTCAATGGCAAAAATCAATGAATATTGTAAATGCACAAACAGTAATATCTCCACATTGCACGGTGCAATTCTGAAATTTTTAGCTTTTTCCTGTTAATCCTAGCATGATAAAGAAGATTCAAAGAGAGTGAGATGCCAGCTCCTTTCATTCAGTCAGTAGCTTCAAACATTTCTGGTATATGAAAAACATGTTTTTCAATGGCAAAAATCAATGAATATTGTAAATGCACAAACAGTAATATCTCCACATTGCAAGGTGCAATTCTGAAATTTTTTGCTTTTTCCTGCTAATCCTAGCATGATAAAGAAGATTCAAAGAGAGTGAGATGCCAGCTCCTTTCATTCAGTCAGTAGCTTCAAACATTTCTGGTATATGAAAAACATGTTTTTCAATGGCAAAAATCAATGAATATTGTAAATGCACAAACAGTAATATCTCCACATTGCACGGTGCAATTCTGAAATTTTTAGCTTTTTCCTGTTAATCCTAGCATGATAAAGAAGATTCAAAGAGAGTGAGATGCCAGCTCCTTTCATTCAGTCAGTAGCTTCAAACATTTCTGGTATATGAAAAACATGTTTTTCAATGGCAAAAATCAATGAATATTGTAAATGCACAAACAGTAATATCTCCACATTGCAAGGTGCAATTCTGAAATTTTTTGCTTTTTCCTGCTAATCCTAGCATGATAAAGAAGATTCAAAGAGAGTGAGATGCCAGCTCCTTTCATTCAGTCAGTAGCTTCAAACATTTCTGGTATATGAAAAACATGTTTTTCAATGGCAAAAATCAATGAATATTGTAAATGCACAAACAGTAATATCTCCACATTGCACGGTGCAATTCTGAAATTTTAGCTTTTTCCTGTTAATCCTAGCATGATAAAGAAGATTCAAAGAGAGTGAGATGCCAGCTCCTTTCATTCAGTCAGTAGCTTCAAACATTTCTGGTATATGAAAAACATGTTTTTCAATGGCAAAAATCAATGAATATTGTAAATGCACAAACAGTAATATCTCCACATTGCAAGGTGCAATTCTGAAATTTTTTGCTTTTTCCTGCTAATCCTAGCATGATAAAGAAGATTCAAAGAGAGTGAGATGCCAGCTCCTTTCATTCAGTCAGTAGCTTCAAACATTTCTGGTATATGAAAAACATGTTTTTCAATGGCAAAAATCAATGAATATTGTAAATGCACAAACAGTAATATCTCCACATTGCACGGTGCAATTCTGAAATTTTAGCTTTTTCCTGTTAATCCTAGCATGATAAAGAAGATTCAAAGAGAGTGAGATGCCAGCTCCTTTCATTCAGTCAGTAGCTTCAAACATTTCTGGTATATGAAAAACATGTTTTTCAATGGCAAAAATCAATGAATATTGTAAATGCACAAACAGTAATATCTCCACATTGCAAGGTGCAATTCTGAAATTTTTTGCTTTTTCCTGCTAATCCTAGCATGATAAAGAAGATTCAAAGAGAGTGAGATGCCAGCTCCTTTCATTCAGTCAGTAGCTTCAAACATTTCTGGTATATGAAAAACATGTTTTTCAATGGCAAAAATCAATGAATATTGTAAATGCACAAACAGTAATATCTCCACATTGCACGGTGCAATTCTGAAATTTTAGCTTTTTCCTGTTAATCCTAGCATGATAAAGAAGATTCAAAGAGAGTGAGATGCCAGCTCCTTTCATTCAGTCAGTAGCTTCAAACATTTCTGGTATATGAAAAACATGTTTTTCAATGGCAAAAATCAATGAATATTGTAAATGCACAAACAGTAATATCTCCACATTGCAAGGTGCAATTCTGAAATTTTTTGCTTTTTCCTGCTAATCCTAGCATGATAAAGAAGATTCAAAGAGAGTGAGATGCCAGCTCCTTTCATTCAGTCAGTAGCTTCAAACATTTCTGGTATATGAAAAACATGTTTTTCAATGGCAAAAATCAATGAATATTGTAAATGCACAAACAGTAATATCTCCACATTGCACGGTGCAATTCTGAAATTTTAGCTTTTTCCTGTTAATCCTAGCATGATAAAGAAGATTCAAAGAGAGTGAGATGCCAGCTCCTTTCATTCAGTCAGTAGCTTCAAACATTTCTGGTATATGAAAAACATGTTTTTCAATGGCAAAAATCAATGAATATTGTAAATGCACAAACAGTAATATCTCCACATTGCAAGGTGCAATTCTGAAATTTTTTGCTTTTTAGCTTTTTCCTGTTAATCCTAGCATGATAAAGAAGATTCAAAGAGAGTGAGATGCCAGCTCCTTTCATTCAGTCAGTAGCTTCAAACATTTCTGGTATATGAAAAACATGTTTTTCAATGGCAAAAATCAATGAATATTGTAAATGCACAAACAGTAATATCTCCACATTGCAAGGTGCAATTCTGAAATTTTTTGCTTTTTCCTGCTAATCCTAGCATGATAAAGAAGATTCAAAGAGAGTGAGATGCCAGCTCCTTTCATTCAGTCAGTAGCTTCAAACATTTCTGGTATATGAAAAACATGTTTTTCAATGGCAAAAATCAATGAATATTGTAAATGCACAAACAGTAATATCTCCACATTGCACGGTGCAATTCTGAAATTTTTAGCTTTTTCCTGTTAATCCTAGCATGATAAAGAAGATTCAAAGAGAGTGAGATGCCAGCTCCTTTCATTCAGTGAGTAGCTTCAAACATTTCTGGTATATGAAAAACATGTTTTTCAATGGCAAAAATCAATGAATATTGTAAATGCACAAACAGTAATATCTCCACATTGCAAGGTGCAATTCTGAAATTTTTTGCTTTTTCCTGCTAATCCTAGCATGATAAAGAAGATTCAAAGAGAGTGAGATGCCAGCTCCTTTCATTCAGTCAGTAGCTTCAAACATTTCTGGTATATGAAAAACATGTTTTTCAATGGCAAAAATCAATGAATATTGTAAATGCACAAACAGTAATATCTCCACATTGCACGGTGCAATTCTGAAATTTTTAGCTTTTTCCTGTTAATCCTAGCATGATAAAGAAGATTCAAAGAGAGTGAGATGCCAGCTCCTTTCATTCAGTCAGTAGCTTCAAACATTTCTGGTATATGAAAAACATGTTTTTCAATGGCAAAAATCAATGAATATTGTAAATGCACAAACAGTAATATCTCCACATTGCAAGGTGCAATTCTGAAATTTTTTGCTTTTTCCTGTTAATCCTAGCATGATAAAGAAGATTCAAAGAGAGTGAGATGCCAGCTCCTTTCATTCAGTCAGTAGCTTCAAACATTTCTGGTATATGAAAAACATGTTTTTCAATGGCAAAAATCAATGAATATTGTAAATGCACAAACAGTAATATCTTCACATTGCACGGTGCAATTCTGAAATTTTTAGCTTTTTCCTGTTAATCCTAGCATGATAAAGAAGATTCAAAGAGAGTGAGATGCCAGCTCCTTTCATTCAGTCAGTAGCTTCAAACATTTCTGGTATATGAAAAACATGTTTTTCAATGGCAAAAATCAATGAATATTGTAAATGCACAAACAGTAATATCTCCACATTGCAAGGTGCAATTCTGAAATTATTTGCTTTTTCCTGCTAATAATAGCATGATAAAGAAGATTCAAAGAGAGTGAGATGCCAGCTCCTTTCATTCAGTCAGTAGCTTCAAACATTTCTGGTATATGAAAAACATGTTTTTCAATGGCAAAAATCAATGAATATTGTAAATGCACAAACAGTAATATCTCCACATTGCACGGTGCAATTCTGAAATTTTTAGCTTTTTCCTGTTAATCCTAGCATGATAAAGAAGATTCAAAGAGAGTGAGATGCCAGCTCCTTTCATTCAGTCAGTAGCTTCAAACATTTCTGGTATATGAAAAACGTTTTTCAATGGCAAAAATCAATGAATATTGTAAATGCACAAACAGTAATATCTCCACATTGCAAGGTGCAATTCTGAAATTTTTTGCTTTTTCCTGTTAATCCTAGCATGATAAAGAAGATTCAAAGAGAGTGAGATGCCAGCTCCTTTCATTCAGTCAGTAGCTTCAAACATTTCTGGTATATGAAAAACATGTTTTTCAATGGCAAAAATCAATGAATATTGTAAATGCACAAACAGTAATATCTCCACATTGCAAGGTGCAATTCTGAAATTTTTTGCTTTTTAGCTTTTTCCTGTTAATCCTAGCATGATAAAGAAGATTCAAAGAGAGTGAGATGCCAGCTCCTTTCATTCAGTCAGTAGCTTCAAACATTTCTGGTATATGAAAAACATGTTTTTCAATGGCAAAAATCAATGAATATTGTAAATGCACAAACAGTAATATCTCCACATTGCAAGGTGCAATTCTGAAATTTTTTGCTTTTTCCTGCTAATCCTAGCATGATAAAGAAGATTCAAAGAGAGTGAGATGCCAGCTCCTTTCATTCAGTCAGTAGCTTCAAACATTTCTGGTATATGAAAAACATGTTTTTCAATGGCAAAAATCAATGAATATTGTAAATGCACAAACAGTAATATCTCCACATTGCACGGTGCAATTCTGAAATTTTTAGCTTTTTCCTGTTAATCCTAGCATGATAAAGAAGATTCAAAGAGAGTGAGATGCCAGCTCCTTTCATTCAGTCAGTAGCTTCAAACATTTCTGGTATATGAAAAACATGTTTTTCAATGGCAAAAATCAATGAATATTGTAAATGCACAAACAGCAATATCTCCACATTGCAAGGTGCAATTCTGAAATTTTTTGCTTTTTCCTGCTAATCCTAGCATGATAAAGAAGATTCAAAGAGAGTGAGATGCCAGCTCCTTTCATTCAGTCAGTAGCTTCAAACATTTCTGGTATATGAAAAACATGTTTTTCAATGGCAAAAATCAATGAATATTGTAAATGCACAAACAGTAATATCTCCACATTGCAAGGTGCAATTCTGAAATTTTTTGCTTTTTCCTGTTAATCCTAGCATGATAAAGAAGATTCAAAGAGAGTGAGATGCCAGCTCCTTTCATTCAGTCAGTAGCTTCAAACATTTCTGGTATATGAAAAACATGTTTTTCAATGGCAAAAATCAATGAATATTGTAAATGCACAAACAGTAATATCTCCACATTGCAAGGTGCAATTCTGAAATTTTTCGCTTTTTCCTGCTAATCCTAGCATGATAAAGAAGATTCAAAGAGAGTGAGATGCCAGCTCCTTTCATTCAGTCAGTAGCTTCAAACATTTCTGGTATATGAAAAACATGTTTTTCAATGGCAAAAATCAATGAATATTGTAAATGCACAAACAGTAATATCTCCACATTGCACGGTGCAATTCTGAAATTTTTAGCTTTTTCCTGTTAATCCTAGCATGATAAAGAAGATTCAAAGAGAGTGAGATGCCAGCTCCTTTCATTCAGTCAGTAGCTTCAAACATTTCTGGTATATGAAAAACATGTTTTTCAATGGCAAAAATCAATGAATATTGTAAATGCACAAACAGTAATATCTCCACATTGCAAGGTGCAATTCTGAAATTTTTTGCTTTTTCCTGCTAATCCTAGCATGATAAAGAAGATTCAAAGAGAGTGAGATGCCAGCTCCTTTCATTCAGTCAGTAGCTTCAAACATTTCTGGTATATGAAAAACATGTTTTTCAATGGCAAAAATCAATGAATATTGTAAATGCACAAACAGTAATATCTCCACATTGCAAGGTGCAATTCTGAAATTTTTTGCTTTTTCCTGCTAATCCTAGCATGATAAAGAAGATTCAAAGAGAGTGAGATGCCAGCTCCTTTCATTCAGTCAGTAGCTTCAAACATTTCTGGACGTTTTTCAATGGCAAAAATCAATGAATATTGTAAATGCACAAACAGTAATATCTCCACATTGCAAGGTGCAATTCTGAAATTTTTTGCTTTTTCCTGCTAATCCTAGCATGATAAAGAAGATTCAAAGAGAGTGAGATGCCAGCTCCTTTCATTCAGTCAGTAGCTTCAAACATTTCTGGACGTTTTTCAATGGCAAAAATCAATAAATATTGTAAATGCACAAACAGTAATATCTCCACATTGCAAGGTGCAATTCTGAAATTTTTTGCTTTTTCCTGTTAATCCTAGCATGATAAAGAAGATTCAAAGAGAGTGAGATGCCAGCTCCTTTCATTCAGTCAGTAGCTTCAAACATTTCTGGTATATGAAAAACATGTTTTTCAATGGCAAAAATCAATGAATATTGTAAATGCACAAACAGTAATATCTCCACATTGCAAGGTGCAATTCTGAAATTTTTTGCTTTATCCTGCTAATCCTAGCATGATAAAGAAGATTCAAAGAGAGTGAGATGCCAGCTCCTTTCATTCAGTCAGTAGCTTCAAACATTTCTGGTATATGAAAAACATGTTTTTCAATGGCAAAAATCAATGAATATTGTAAATGCACAAACAGTAATATCTCCACATTGCAAGGTGCAATTCTGAAATTTTTTGCTTTTTCCTGCTAATCCTAGCATGATAAAGAAGATTCAAAGAGAGTGAGATGCCAGCTCCTTTCATTCAGTCAGTAGCTTCAAACATTTCTGGTATATGAAAAACATGTTTTTCAATGGCAAAAATCAATGAATATTGTAAATGCACAAACAGTAATATCTCCACATTGCACGGTGCAATTCTGAAATTTTTAGCTTTTTCCTGTTAATCCTAGCATGATAAAGAAGATTCAAAGAGAGTGAGATGCCAGCTCCTTTCATTCAGTCAGTAGCTTCAAACATTTCTGGTATATGAAAAACGTTTTTCAATGGCAAAAATCAATGAATATTGTAAATGCACAAACAGTAATATCTCCACATTGCAAGGTGCAATTCTGAAATTTTTTGCTTTTTCCTGTTAATCCTAGCATGATAAAGAAGATTCAAAGAGAGTGAGATGCCAGCTCCGTTCATTCAGTCAGTAGCTTCAAACATTTCTGGTATATGAAAAACATGTTTTTCAATGGCAAAAATCAATGAATATTGTAAATGCACAAACAGTAATATCTCCACATTGCAAGGTGCAATTCTGAAATTTTTTGCTTTTTAGCTTTTTCCTGTTAATCCTAGCATGATAAAGAAGATTCAAAGAGAGTGAGATGCCAGCTCCTTTCATTCAGTCAGTAGCTTCAAACATTTCTGGTATATGAAAAACATGTTTTTCAATGGCAAAAATCAATGAATATTGTAAATGCACAAACAGTAATATCTCCACATTGCAAGGTGCAATTCTGAAATTTTTTGCTTTTTCCTGCTAATCCTAGCATGATAAAGAAGATTCAAAGAGAGTGAGATGCCAGCTCCTTTCATTCAGTCAGTAGCTTCAAACATTTCTGGTATATGAAAAACATGTTTTTCAATGGCAAAAATCAATGAATATTGTAAATGCACAAACAGTAATATCTCCACATTGCACGGTGCAATTCTGAAATTTTTAGCTTTTTCCTGTTAATCCTAGCATGATAAAGAAGATTCAAAGAGAGTGAGATGCCAGCTCCTTTCATTCAGTCAGTAGCTTCAAACATTTCTGGTATATGAAAAACATGTTTTTCAATGGCAAAAATCAATGAATATTGTAAATGCACAAACAGTAATATCTCCACATTGCAAGGTGCAATTCTGAAATTTTTTGCTTTTTCCTGTTAATCCTAGCATGATAAAGAAGATTCAAAGAGAGTGAGATGCCAAGCTCCTTTCATTCAGTCAGTAGCTTCAAACATTTCTGGTATATGAAAAACATGTTTTTCAATGGCAAAAATCAATGAATATTGTAAATGCACACAGTAATATCTCCACATTGCAAGGTGCAATTCTGAAATTTTTTGCTTTTTCCTGCTAATCCTAGCATGATAAAGAAGATTCAAAGAGAGTGAGATGCCAGCTCCTTTCATTCAGTCAGTAGCTTCAAACATTTCTGGTATATGAAAAACATGTTTTTCAATGGCAAAAATCAATGAATATTGTAAATGCACAAACAGTAATATCTTCACATTGCACGGTGCAATTCTGAAATTTTTAGCTTTTTCCTGTTAATCCTAGCATGATAAAGAAGATTCAAAGAGAGTGAGATGCCAGCTCCTTTCATTCAGTCAGTAGCTTCAAACATTTCTGGTATATGAAAAACATGTTTTTCAATGGCAAAAATCAATGAATATTGTAAATGCACAAACAGTAATATCTCCACATTGCAAGGTGCAATTCTGAAATTTTTTGCTTTTTCCTGCTAATCCTAGCATGATAAAGAAGATTCAAAGAGAGTGAGATACCAGCTCCTTTCATTCAGTCAGTAGCTTCAAACATTTCTGGTATATGAAAAACATGTTTTTCAATGGCAAAAATCAATGAATATTGTAAATGCACAAACAGTAATATCTCCACATTGCACGGTGCAATTCTGAAATTTTTAGCTTTTTCCTGTTAATCCTAGCATGATAAAGAAGATTCAAAGAGAGTGAGATGCCAGCTCCTTTCATTCAGTCAGTAGCTTCAAACATTTCTGGTATATGAAAAACGTTTTTCAATGGCAAAAATCAATGAATATTGTAAATGCACAAACAGTAATATCTCCACATTGCAAGGTGCAATTCTGAAATTTTTTGCTTTTTCCTGTTAATCCTAGCATGATAAAGAAGATTCAAAGAGAGTGAGATGCCAGCTCCTTTCATTCAGTCAGTAGCTTCAAACATTTCTGGTATATGAAAAACATGTTTTTCAATGGCAAAAATCAATGAATATTGTAAATGCACAAACAGTAATATCTCCACATTGCAAGGTGCAATTCTGAAATTTTTTGCTTTTTAGCTTTTTCCTGTTAATCCTAGCATGATAAAGAAGATTCAAAGAGAGTGAGATGCCAGCTCCTTTCATTGTCAGTAGCTTCAAACATTTCTGGTATATGAAAAACATGTTTTTCAATGGCAAAAATCAATGAATATTGTAAATGCACAAACAGTAATATCTCCACATTGCAAGGTGCAATTCTGAAATTTTTTGCTTTTTAGCTTTTTCCTGTTAATCCTAGCATGATAAAGAAGATTCAAAGAGAGTGAGATGCCAGCTCCTTTCATTCAGTCAGTAGCTTCAAACATTTCTGGTATATGAAAAACATGTTTTTCAATGGCAAAAATCAATGAATATTGTAAATGCACAAACAGTAATATCTCCACATTGCAAGGTGCAATTCTGAAATTTTTTGCTTTTTCCTGCTAATCCTAGCATGATAAAGAAGATTCAAAGAGAGTGAGATGCCAGCTCCTTTCATTCAGTCAGTAGCTTCAAACATTTCTGGTATATGAAAAACATGTTTTTCAATGGCAAAAATCAATGAATATTGTAAATGCACAAACAGTAATATCTCCACATTGCACGGTGCAATTCTGAAATTTTTAGCTTTTTCCTGTTAATCCTAGCATGATAAAGAAGATTCAAAGAGAGTGAGATGCCAGCTCCTTTCATTCAGTGAGTAGCTTCAAACATTTCTGGTATATGAAAAACATGTTTTTCAATGGCAAAAATCAATGAATATTGTAAATGCACAAACAGTAATATCTCCACATTGCAAGGTGCAATTCTGAAATTTTTTGCTTTTTCCTGCTAATCCTAGCATGATAAAGAAGATTCAAAGAGAGTGAGATGCCAGCTCCTTTCATTCAGTCAGTAGCTTCAAACATTTCTGGTATATGAAAAACATGTTTTTCAATGGCAAAAATCAATGAATATTGTAAATGCACAAACAGTAATATCTCCACATTGCACGGTGCAATTCTGAAATTTTTAGCTTTTTCCTGTTAATCCTAGCATGATAAAGAAGATTCAAAGAGAGTGAGATGCCAGCTCCTTTCATTCAGTCAGTAGCTTCAAACATTTCTGGTATATGAAAAACATGTTTTTCAATGGCAAAAATCAATGAATATTGTAAATGCACAAACAGTAATATCTCCACATTGCAAGGTGCAATTCTGAAATTTTTTGCTTTTTAGCTTTTTCCTGTTAATCCTAGCATGATAAAGAAGATTCAAAGAGAGTGAGATGCCAGCTCCTTTCATTCAGTCAGTAGCTTCAAACATTTCTGGTATATGAAAAACATGTTTTTCAATGGCAAAAATCAATGAATATTGTAAATGCACAAACAGTAATATCTCCACATTGCAAGGTGCAATTCTGAAATTTTTTGCTTTTTAGCTTTTTCCTGTTAATCCTAGCATGATAAAGAAGATTCAAAGAGAGTGAGATGCCAGCTCCTTTCATTCAGTCAGTAGCTTCAAACATTTCTGGTATATGAAAAACATGTTTTTCAATGGCAAAAATCAATGAATATTGTAAATGCACAAACAGTAATATCTCCACATTGCAAGGTGCAATTCTGAAATTTTTTGCTTTTTCCTGCTAATCCTAGCATGATAAAGAAGATTCAAAGAGAGTGAGATGCCAGCTCCTTTCATTCAGTCAGTAGCTTCAAACATTTCTGGTATATGAAAAACATGTTTTTCAATGGCAAAAATCAATGAATATTGTAAATGCACAAACAGTAATATCTCCACATTGCACGGTGCAATTCTGAAATTTTTAGCTTTTTCCTGTTAATCCTAGCATGATAAAGAAGATTCAAAGAGAGTGAGATGCCAGCTCCTTTCATTCAGTCAGTAGCTTCAAACATTTCTGGTATATGAAAAACATGTTTTTCAATGGCAAAAATCAATGAATATTGTAAATGCACAAACAGTAATATCTCCACATTGCAAGGTGCAATTCTGAAATTTTTTGCTTTTTCCTGTTAATCCTAGCATGATAAAGAAGATTCAAAGAGAGTGAGATGCCAGCTCCTTTCATTCAGTCAGTAGCTTCAAACATTTCTGGTATATGAAAAACATGTTTTTCAATGGCAAAAATCAATGAATATTGTAAATGCACACAGTAATATCTCCACATTGCAAGGTTCAATTCTGAAATTTTTTGCTTTTTCCTGCTAATCCTAGCATGATAAAGAAGATTCAAAGAGAGTGAGATGCCAGCTCCTTTCATTCAGTCAGTAGCTTCAAACATTTCTGGTATATGAAAAACATGTTTTTCAATGGCAAAAATCAATGAATATTGTAAATGCACAAACAGTAATATCTCCACATTGCACGGTGCAATTCTGAAATTTTTAGCTTTTTCCTGTTAATCCTAGCATGATAAAGAAGATTCAAAGAGAGTGAGATGCCAGCTCCTTTCATTCAGTCAGTAGCTTCAAACATTTCTGGTATATGAAAAACATGTTTTTCAATGGCAAAAATCAATGAATATTGTAAATGCACAAACAGTAATATCTCCACATTGCAAGGTGCAATTCTGAAATTTTTTGCTTTTTCCTGCTAATCCTAGCATGATAAAGAAGATTCAAAGAGAGTGAGATGCCAGCTCCTTTCATTCAGTCAGTAGCTTCAAACATTTCTGGTATATGAAAAACATGTTTTTCAATGGCAAAAATCAATGAATATTGTAAATGCACAAACAGTAATATCTCCACATTGCACGGTGCAATTCTGAAATTTTTAGCTTTTTCCTGTTAATCCTAGCATGATAAAGAAGATTCAAAGAGAGTGAGATGCCAGCTCCTTTCATTCAGTCAGTAGCTTCAAACATTTCTGGTATATGAAAAACATGTTTTTCAATGGCAAAAATCAATGAATATTGTAAATGCACAAACAGTAATATCTCCACATTGCAAGGTGCAATTCTGAAATTTTTTGCTTTTTCCTGTTAATCCTAGCATGATAAAGAAGATTCAAAGAGAGTGAGATGCCAGCTCCTTTCATTCAGTCAGTAGCTTCAAACATTTCTGGTATATGAAAAACATGTTTTTCAATGGCAAAAATCAATGAATATTGTAAATGCACAAACAGTAATATCTCCACATTGCAAGGTGCAATTCTGAAATTTTTTGCTTTTTCCTGCTAATCCTAGCATGATAAAGAAGATTCAAAGAGAGTGAGATGCCAGCTCCTTTCATTCAGTCAGTAGCTTCAAACATTTCTGGTATATGAAAAACATGTTTTTCAATGGCAAAAATCAATGAATATTGTAAATGCACAAACAGTAATATCTCCACATTGCACGGTGCAATTCTGAAATTTTTAGCTTTTTCCTGTTAATCCTAGCATGATAAAGAAGATTCAAAGAGAGTGAGATGCCAGCTCCTTTCATTCAGTCAGTAGCTTCAAACATTTCTGGTATATGAAAAACATGTTTTTCAATGGCAAAAATCAATGAATATTGTAAATGCACAAACAGTAATATCTCCACATTGCAAGGTGCAATTCTGAAATTTTTTGCTTTTTCCTGCTAATCCTAGCATGATAAAGAAGATTCAAAGAGAGTGAGATGCCAGCTCCTTTCATTCAGTCAGTAGCTTCAAACATTTCTGGTATATGAAAAACATGTTTTTCAATGGCAAAAATCAATGAATATTGTAAATGCACAAACAGTAATATCTCCACATTGCACGGTGCAATTCTGAAATTTTTAGCTTTTTCCTGTTAATCCTAGCATGATAAAGAAGATTCAAAGAGAGTGAGATGCCAGCTCCTTTCATTCAGTCAGTAGCTTCAAACATTTCTGGTATATGAAAAACATGTTTTTCAATGGCAAAAATCAATGAATATTGTAAATGCACAAACAGTAATATCTCCACATTGCAAGGTGCAATTCTGAAATTTTTTGCTTTTTCCAGTTAATCCTAGCATGATAAAGAAGATTCAAAGAGAGTGAGATGCCAGCTCCTTTCATTCAGTCAGTAGCTTCAAACATTTCTGGTATATGAAAAACATGTTTTTCAATGGCAAAAATCAATGAATATTGTAAATGCACAAACAGTAATATCTCCACATTGCAAGGTGCAATTCTGAAATTTTTTGCTTTTTCCTGCTAATCCTAGCATGATAAAGAAGATTCAAAGAGAGTGAGATGCCAGCTCCTTTCATTCAGTCAGTAGCTTCAAACATTTCTGGTATATGAAAAACATGTTTTTCAATGGCAAAAATCAATGAATATTGTAAATGCACAAACAGTAATATCTCCACATTGCACGGTGCAATTCTGAAATTTTTAGCTTTTTCCTGTTAATCCTAGCATGATAAAGAAGATTCAAAGAGAGTGAGATGCCAGCTCCTTTCATTCAGTCAGTAGCTTCAAACATTTCTGGTATATGAAAAACATGTTTTTCAATGGCAAAAATCAATGAATATTGTAAATGCACAAACAGTAATATCTCCACATTGCACGGTGCAATTCTGAAATTTTTAGCTTTTTCCTGTTAATCCTAGCATGATAAAGAAGATTCAAAGAGAGTGAGATGCCAGCTCCTTTCAGTCAGTAGCTTCAAACATTTCTGGTATATGAAAAACATGTTTTTCAATGGCAAAAATCAATGAATATTGTAAATGCACAAACAGTAATATCTCCACATTGCAAGGTGCAATTCTGAAATTTTTTGCTTTTTCCTGTTAATCCTAGCATGATAAAGAAGATTCAAAGAGAGTGAGATGCCAGCTCCTTTCATTCAGTCAGTAGCTTCAAACATTTCTGGTATATGAAAAACATGTTTTTCAATGGCAAAAATCAATGAATATTGTAAATGCACAAACAGTAATATCTCCACATTGCAAGGTGCAATTCTGAAATTTTTTGCTTTTTCCTGCTAATCCTAGCATGATAAAGAAGATTCAAAGAGAGTGAGATGCCAGCTCCTTTCATTCAGTCAGTAGCTTCAAACATTTCTGGTATATGAAAAACATGTTTTTCAATGGCAAAAATCAATGAATATTGTAAATGCACAAACAGTAATATCTCCACATTGCACGGTGCAATTCTGAAATTTTTAGCTTTTTCCTGTTAATCCTAGCATGATAAAGAAGATTCAAAGAGAGTGAGATGCCAGCTCCTTTCATTCAGTCAGTAGCTTCAAACATTTCTGGTATATGAAAAACATGTTTTTCAATGGCAAAAATCAATGAATATTGTAAATGCACAAACAGTAATATCTCCACATTGCACGGTGCAATTCTGAAATTTTTAGCTTTTTCCTGTTAATCCTAGCATGATAAAGAAGATTCAAAGAGAGTGAGATGCCAGCTCCTTTCAGTCAGTAGCTTCAAACATTTCTGGTATATGAAAAACATGTTTTTCAATGGCAAAAATCAATGAATATTGTAAATGCACAAACAGTAATATCTCCACATTGCAAGGTGCAATTCTGAAATTTTTTGCTTTTTCCTGCTAATCCTAGCATGATAAAGAAGATTCAAAGAGAGTGAGATGCCAGCTCCTTTCATTCAGTCAGTAGCTTCAAACATTTCTGGTATATGAAAAACATGTTTTTCAATGGCAAAAATCAATGAATATTGTAAATGCACAAACAGTAATATCTCCACATTGCACGGTGCAATTCTGAAATTTTTAGCTTTTTCCTGTTAATCCTAGCATGATAAAGAAGATTCAAAGAGAGTGAGATGCCAGCTCCTTTCATTCAGTCAGTAGCTTCAAACATTTCTGGTATATGAAAAACATGTTTTTCAATGGCAAAAATCAATGAATATTGTAAATGCACAAACAGTAATATCTCCACATTGCAAGGTGCAATTCTGAAATTTTTTGCTTTTTCCTGCTAATCCTAGCATGATAAAGAAGATTCAAAGAGAGTGAGATGCCAGCTCCTTTCATTCAGTCAGTAGCTTCAAACATTTCTGGTATATGAAAAACATGTTTTTCAATGGCAAAAATCAATGAATATTGTAAATGCACAAACAGTAATATCTCCACATTGCACGGTGCAATTCTGAAATTTTTAGCTTTTTCCTGTTAATCCTAGCATGATAAAGAAGATTCAAAGAGAGTGAGATGCCAGCTCCTTTCATTCAGTCAGTAGCTTCAAACATTTCTGGTATATGAAAAACATGTTTTTCAATGGCAAAAATCAATGAATATTGTAAATGCACAAACAGTAATATCTCCACATTGCAAGGTGCAATTCTGAAATTTTTTGCTTTTTCCTGTTAATCCTAGCATGATAAAGAAGATTCAAAGAGAGTGAGATGCCAGCTCCTTTCATTCAGTCAGTAGCTTCAAACATTTCTGGTATATGAAAAACATGTTTTTCAATGGCAAAAATCAATGAATATTGTAAATGCACAAACAGTAATATCTCCACATTGCAAGGTGCAATTCTGAAATTTTTTGCTTTTTCCTGCTAATCCTAGCATGATAAAGAAGATTCAAAGAGAGTGAGATGCCAGCTCCTTTCATTCAGTCAGTAGCTTCAAACATTTCTGGTATATGAAAAACATGTTTTTCAATGGCAAAAATCAATGAATATTGTAAATGCACAAACAGTAATATCTCCACATTGCACGGTGCAATTCTGAAATTTTTAGCTTTTTCCTGTTAATCCTAGCATGATAAAGAAGATTCAAAGAGAGTGAGATGCCAGCTCCTTTCATTCAGTCAGTAGCTTCAAACATTTCTGGTATATGAAAAACATGTTTTTCAATGGCAAAAATCAATGAATATTGTAAATGCACAAACAGTAATATCTCCACATTGCAAGGTGCAATTCTGAAATTTTTTGCTTTTTCCTGCTAATCCTAGCATGATAAAGAAGATTCAAAGAGAGTGAGATGCCAGCTCCTTTCATTCAGTCAGTAGCTTCAAACATTTCTGGTATATGAAAAACATGTTTTTCAATGGCAAAAATCAATGAATATTGTAAATGCACAAACAGTAATATCTCCACATTGCACGGTGCAATTCTGAAATTTTTAGCTTTTTCCTGTTAATCCTAGCATGATAAAGAAGATTCAAAGAGAGTGAGATGCCAGCTCCTTTCATTCAGTCAGTAGCTTCAAACATTTCTGGTATATGAAAAACATGTTTTTCAATGGCAAAAATCAATGAATATTGTAAATGCACAAACAGTAATATCTCCACATTGCACGGTGCAATTCTGAAATTTTTAGCTTTTTCCTGTTAATCCTAGCATGATAAAGAAGATTCAAAGAGAGTGAGATGCCAGCTCCTTTCAGTCAGTAGCTTCAAACATTTCTGGTATATGAAAAACATGTTTTTCAATGGCAAAAATCAATGAATATTGTAAATGCACAAACAGTAATATCTCCACATTGCAAGGTGCAATTCTGAAATTTTTTGCTTTTTCCTGCTAATCCTAGCATGATAAAGAAGATTCAAAGAGAGTGAGATGCCAGCTCCTTTCATTCAGTCAGTAGCTTCAAACATTTCTGGTATATGAAAAACATGTTTTTCAATGGCAAAAATCAATGAATATTGTAAATGCACAAACAGTAATATCTCCACATTGCACGGTGCAATTCTGAAATTTTTAGCTTTTTCCTGTTAATCCTAGCATGATAAAGAAGATTCAAAGAGAGTGAGATGCCAGCTCCTTTCATTCAGTCAGTAGCTTCAAACATTTCTGGTATATGAAAAACATGTTTTTCAATGGCAAAAATCAATGAATATTGTAAATGCACAAACAGTAATATCTCCACATTGCAAGGTGCAATTCTGAAATTTTTTGCTTTTTCCTGCTAATCCTAGCATGATAAAGAAGATTCAGAGTGAGATGCCAGCTCCTTTCATTCAGTCAGTAGCTTCAAACATTTCTGGTATATGAAAAACATGTTTTTCAATGGCAAAAATCAATGAATATTGTAAATGCACAAACAGTAATATCTCCACATTGCACGGTGCAATTCTGAAATTTTTAGCTTTTTCCTGTTAATCCTAGCATGATAAAGAAGATTCAAAGAGAGTGAGATGCCAGCTCCTTTCATTCAGTCAGTAGCTTCAAACATTTCTGGTATATGAAAAACATGTTTTTCAATGGCAAAAATCAATGAATATTGTAAATGCACAAACAGTAATATCTCCACATTGCACGGTGCAATTCTGAAATTTTTAGCTTTTTCCTGTTAATCCTAGCATGATAAAGAAGATTCAAAGAGAGTGAGATGCCAGCTCCTTTCATTCAGTCAGTAGCTTCAAACATTTCTGGTATATGAAAAACATGTTTTTCAATGGCAAAAATCAATGAATATTGTAAATGCACAAACAGTAATATCTCCACATTGCACGGTGCAATTCTGAAATTTTTAGCTTTTTCCTGTTAATCCTAGCATGATAAAGAAGATTCAAAGAGAGTGAGATGCCAGCTCCTTTCATTCAGTCAGTAGCTTCAAACATTTCTGGTATATGAAAAACATGTTTTTCAATGGCAAAAATCAATGAATATTGTAAATGCACAAACAGTAATATCTCCACATTGCAAGGTGCAATTCTGAAATTTTTTGCTTTTTCCTGCTAATCCTAGCATGATAAAGAAGATTCAAAGAGAGTGAGATGCCAGCTCCTTTCATTCAGTCAGTAGCTTCAAACATTTCTGGTATATGAAAAACATGTTTTTCAATGGCAAAAATCAATGAATATTGTAAATGCACAAACAGTAATATCTCCACATTGCAAGGTGCAATTCTGAAATTTTTTGCTTTTTAGCTTTTTCCTGTTAATCCTAGCATGATAAAGAAGATTCAAAGAGAGTGAGATGCCAGCTCCTTTCATTCAGTCAGTAGCTTCAAACATTTCTGGTATATGAAAAACATGTTTTTCAATGGCAAAAATCAATGAATATTGTAAATGCACAAACAGTAATATCTCCACATTGCAAGGTGCAATTCTGAAATTTTTTGCTTTTTCCTGCTAATCCTAGCATGATAAAGAAGATTCAAAGAGAGTGAGATGCCAGCTCCTTTCATTCAGTCAGTAGCTTCAAACATTTCTGGTATATGAAAAACATGTTTTTCAATGGCAAAAATCAATGAATATTGTAAATGCACAAACAGTAATATCTCCACATTGCACGGTGCAATTCTGAAATTTTTAGCTTTTTCCTGTTAATCCTAGCATGATAAAGAAGATTCAAAGAGAGTGAGATGCCAGCTCCTTTCATTCAGTCAGTAGCTTCAAACATTTCTGGTATATGAAAAACATGTTTTTCAATGGCAAAAATCAATGAATATTGTAAATGCACAAACAGTAATATCTCCACATTGCAAGGTGCAATTCTGAAATTTTTTGCTTTTTCCTGTTAATCCTAGCATGATAAAGAAGATTCAAAGAGAGTGAGATGCCAGCTCCTTTCATTCAGTCAGTAGCTTCAAACATTTCTGGTATATGAAAAACATGTTTTTCAATGGCAAAAATCAATGAATATTGTAAATGCACACAGTAATATCTCCACATTGCAAGGTTCAATTCTGAAATTTTTTGCTTTTTCCTGCTAATCCTAGCATGATAAAGAAGATTCAAAGAGAGTGAGATGCCAGCTCCTTTCATTCAGTCAGTAGCTTCAAACATTTCTGGTATATGAAAAACATGTTTTTCAATGGCAAAAATCAATGAATATTGTAAATGCACAAACAGTAATATCTCCACATTGCACGGTGCAATTCTGAAATTTTTAGCTTTTTCCTGTTAATCCTAGCATGATAAAGAAGATTCAAAGAGAGTGAGATGCCAGCTCCTTTCATTCAGTCAGTAGCTTCAAACATTTCTGGTATATGAAAAACATGTTTTTCAATGGCAAAAATCAATGAATATTGTAAATGCACAAACAGTAATATCTCCACATTGCAAGGTGCAATTCTGAAATTTTTTGCTTTTTCCTGCTAATCCTAGCATGATAAAGAAGATTCAAAGAGAGTGAGATGCCAGCTCCTTTCATTCAGTCAGTAGCTTCAAACATTTCTGGTATATGAAAAACATGTTTTTCAATGGCAAAAATCAATGAATATTGTAAATGCACAAACAGTAATATCTCCACATTGCACGGTGCAATTCTGAAATTTTTAGCTTTTTCCTGTTAATCCTAGCATGATAAAGAAGATTCAAAGAGAGTGAGATGCCAGCTCCTTTCATTCAGTCAGTAGCTTCAAACATTTCTGGTATATGAAAAACATGTTTTTCAATGGCAAAAATCAATGAATATTGTAAATGCACAAACAGTAATATCTCCACATTGCAAGGTGCAATTCTGAAATTTTTTGCTTTTTCCTGTTAATCCTAGCATGATAAAGAAGATTCAAAGAGAGTGAGATGCCAGCTCCTTTCATTCAGTCAGTAGCTTCAAACATTTCTGGTATATGAAAAACATGTTTTTCAATGGCAAAAATCAATGAATATTGTAAATGCACAAACAGTAATATCTCCACATTGCAAGGTGCAATTCTGAAATTTTTTGCTTTTTCCTGCTAATCCTAGCATGATAAAGAAGATTCAAAGAGAGTGAGATGCCAGCTCCTTTCATTCAGTCAGTAGCTTCAAACATTTCTGGTATATGAAAAACATGTTTTTCAATGGCAAAAATCAATGAATATTGTAAATGCACAAACAGTAATATCTCCACATTGCACGGTGCAATTCTGAAATTTTTAGCTTTTTCCTGTTAATCCTAGCATGATAAAGAAGATTCAAAGAGAGTGAGATGCCAGCTCCTTTCATTCAGTCAGTAGCTTCAAACATTTCTGGTATATGAAAAACATGTTTTTCAATGGCAAAAATCAATGAATATTGTAAATGCACAAACAGTAATATCTCCACATTGCAAGGTGCAATTCTGAAATTTTTTGCTTTTTCCTGCTAATCCTAGCATGATAAAGAAGATTCAAAGAGAGTGAGATGCCAGCTCCTTTCATTCAGTCAGTAGCTTCAAACATTTCTGGTATATGAAAAACATGTTTTTCAATGGCAAAAATCAATGAATATTGTAAATGCACAAACAGTAATATCTCCACATTGCACGGTGCAATTCTGAAATTTTTAGCTTTTTCCTGTTAATCCTAGCATGATAAAGAAGATTCAAAGAGAGTGAGATGCCAGCTCCTTTCATTCAGTCAGTAGCTTCAAACATTTCTGGTATATGAAAAACATGTTTTTCAATGGCAAAAATCAATGAATATTGTAAATGCACAAACAGTAATATCTCCACATTGCAAGGTGCAATTCTGAAATTTTTTGCTTTTTCCTGTTAATCCTAGCATGATAAAGATTCAAAGAGAGTGAGATGCCAGCTCCTTTCATTCAGTCAGTAGCTTCAAACATTTCTGGTATATGAAAAACATGTTTTTCAATGGCAAAAATCAATGAATATTGTAAATGCACAAACAGTAATATCTCCACATTGCAAGGTGCAATTCTGAAATTTTTTGCTTTTTCCTGCTAATCCTAGCATGATAAAGAAGATTCAAAGAGAGTGAGATGCCAGCTCCTTTCATTCAGTCAGTAGCTTCAAACATTTCTGGTATATGAAAAACATGTTTTTCAATGGCAAAAATCAATGAATATTGTAAATGCACAAACAGTAATATCTCCACATTGCACGGTGCAATTCTGAAATTTTTAGCTTTTTCCTGTTAATCCTAGCATGATAAAGAAGATTCAAAGAGAGTGAGATGCCAGCTCCTTTCATTCAGTCAGTAGCTTCAAACATTTCTGGTATATGAAAAACATGTTTTTCAATGGCAAAAATCAATGAATATTGTAAATGCACAAACAGTAATATCTCCACATTGCACGGTGCAATTCTGAAATTTTTAGCTTTTTCCTGTTAATCCTAGCATGATAAAGAAGATTCAAAGAGAGTGAGATGCCAGCTCCTTTCATTCAGTCAGTAGCTTCAAACATTTCTGGTATATGAAAAACATGTTTTTCAATGGCAAAAATCAATGAATATTGTAAATGCACAAACAGTAATATCTCCACATTGCACGGTGCAATTCTGAAATTTTTAGCTTTTTCCTGTTAATCCTAGCATGATAAAGAAGATTCAAAGAGAGTGAGATGCCAGCTCCTTTCAGTCAGTAGCTTCAAACATTTCTGGTATATGAAAAACATGTTTTTCAATGGCAAAAATCAATGAATATTGTAAATGCACAAACAGTAATATCTCCACATTGCAAGGTGCAATTCTGAAATTTTTTGCTTTTTCCTGCTAATCCTAGCATGATAAAGAAGATTCAAAGAGAGTGAGATGCCAGCTCCTTTCATTCAGTCAGTAGCTTCAAACATTTCTGGTATATGAAAAACATGTTTTTCAATGGCAAAAATCAATGAATATTGTAAATGCACAAACAGTAATATCTCCACATTGCACGGTGCAATTCTGAAATTTTTAGCTTTTTCCTGTTAATCCTAGCATGATAAAGAAGATTCAAAGAGAGTGAGATGCCAGCTCCTTTCATTCAGTCAGTAGCTTCAAACATTTCTGGTATATGAAAAACATGTTTTTCAATGGCAAAAATCAATGAATATTGTAAATGCACAAACAGTAATATCTCCACATTGCAAGGTGCAATTCTGAAATTTTTTGCTTTTTCCTGCTAATCCTAGCATGATAAAGAAGATTCAAAGAGAGTGAGATGCCAGCTCCTTTCATTCAGTCAGTAGCTTCAAACATTTCTGGTATATGAAAAACATGTTTTTCAATGGCAAAAATCAATGAATATTGTAAATGCACAAACAGTAATATCTCCACATTGCACGGTGCAATTCTGAAATTTTTAGCTTTTTCCTGTTAATCCTAGCATGATAAAGAAGATTCAAAGAGAGTGAGATGCCAGCTCCTTTCATTGTCAGTAGCTTCAAACATTTCTGGTATATGAAAAACATGTTTTTCAATGGCAAAAATCAATGAATATTGTAAATGCACAAACAGTAATATCTCCACATTGCACGGTGCAATTCTGAAATTTTTAGCTTTTTCCTGTTAATCCTAGCATGATAAAGAAGATTCAAAGAGAGTGAGATGCCAGCTCCTTTCATTCAGTCAGTAGCTTCAAACATTTCTGGTATATGAAAAACGTTTTTCAATGGCAAAAATCAATGAATATTGTAAATGCACAAACAGTAATATCTCCACATTGCACGGTGCAATTCTGAAATTTTTAGCTTTTTCCTGTTAATCCTAGCATGATAAAGAAGATTCAAAGAGAGTGAGATGCCAGCTCCTTTCATTCAGTCAGTAGCTTCAAACATTTCTGGTATATGAAAAACATGTTTTTCAATGGCAAAAATCAATGAATATTGTAAATGCACAAACAGTAATATCTCCACATTGCAAGGTGCAATTCTGAAATTTTTTGCTTTTTCCTGCTAATCCTAGCATGATAAAGAAGATTCAAAGAGAGTGAGATGCCAGCTCCTTTCATTCAGTCAGTAGCTTCAAACATTTCTGGTATATGAAAAACATGTTTTTCAATGGCAAAAATCAATGAATATTGTAAATGCACAAACAGTAATATCTCCACATTGCACGGTGCAATTCTGAAATTTTTAGCTTTTTCCTGTTAATCCTAGCATGATAAAGAAGATTCAAAGAGAGTGAGATGCCAGCTCCTTTCATTCAGTCAGTAGCTTCAAACATTTCTGGTATATGAAAAACATGTTTTTCAATGGCAAAAATCAATGAATATTGTAAATGCACAAACAGTAATATCTCCACATTGCAAGGTGCAATTCTGAAATTTTTTGCTTTTTCCTGCTAATCCTAGCATGATAAAGAAGATTCAAAGAGAGTGAGATGCCAGCTCCTTTCATTCAGTCAGTAGCTTCAAACATTTCTGGTATATGAAAAACATGTTTTTCAATGGCAAAAATCAATGAATATTGTAAATGCACAAACAGTAATATCTCCACATTGCAAGGTGCAATTCTGAAATTTTTTGCTTTTTCCTGCTAATCCTAGCATGATAAAGAAGATTCAAAGAGAGTGAGATGCCAGCTCCTTTCATTCAGTCAGTAGCTTCAAACATTTCTGGTATATGAAAAACATGTTTTTCAATGGCAAAAATCAATGAATATTGTAAATGCACAAACAGTAATATCTCCACATTGCACGGTGCAATTCTGAAATTTTTAGCTTTTTCCTGTTAATCCTAGCATGATAAAGAAGATTCAAAGAGAGTGAGATGCCAGCTCCTTTCATTCAGTCAGTAGCTTCAAACATTTCTGGTATATGAAAAACATGTTTTTCAATGGCAAAAATCAATGAATATTGTAAATGCACAAACAGTAATATCTCCACATTGCACGGTGCAATTCTGAAATTTTTAGCTTTTTCCTGTTAATCCTAGCATGATAAAGAAGATTCAAAGAGAGTGAGATGCCAGCTCCTTTCATTCAGTCAGTAGCTTCAAACATTTCTGGTATATGAAAAACATGTTTTTCAATGGCAAAAATCAATGAATATTGTAAATGCACAAACAGTAATATCTCCACATTGCACGGTGCAATTCTGAAATTTTTAGCTTTTTCCTGTTAATCCTAGCATGATAAAGAAGATTCAAAGAGAGTGAGATGCCAGCTCCTTTCATTAGTCAGTAGCTTCAAACATTTCTGGTATATGAAAAACATGTTTTTCAATGGCAAAAATCAATGAATATTGTAAATGCACAAACAGTAATATCTCCACATTGCAAGGTGCAATTCTGAAATTTTTTGCTTTTTCCTGCTAATCCTAGCATGATAAAGAAGATTCAAAGAGAGTGAGATGCCAGCTCCTTTCATTCAGTCAGTAGCTTCAAACATTTCTGGTATATGAAAAACATGTTTTTCAATGGCAAAAATCAATGAATATTGTAAATGCACAAACAGTAATATCTCCACATTGCACGGTGCAATTCTGAAATTTTTAGCTTTTTCCTGTTAATCCTAGCATGATAAAGAAGATTCAAAGAGAGTGAGATGCCAGCTCCTTTCATTCAGTCAGTAGCTTCAAACATTTCTGGTATATGAAAAACATGTTTTTCAATGGCAAAAATCAATGAATATTGTAAATGCACAAACAGTAATATCTCCACATTGCAAGGTGCAATTCTGAAATTTTTTGCTTTTTCCTGCTAATCCTAGCATGATAAAGAAGATTCAAAGAGAGTGAGATGCCAGCTCCTTTCATTCAGTCAGTAGCTTCAAACATTTCTGGTATATGAAAAACATGTTTTTCAATGGCAAAAATCAATGAATATTGTAAATGCACAAACAGTAATATCTCCACATTGCACGGTGCAATTCTGAAATTTTTAGCTTTTTCCTGTTAATCCTAGCATGATAAAGAAGATTCAAAGAGAGTGAGATGCCAGCTCCTTTCATTCAGTCAGTAGCTTCAAACATTTCTGGTATATGAAAAACATGTTTTTCAATGGCAAAAATCAATGAATATTGTAAATGCACAAACAGTAATATCTCCACATTGCAAGGTGCAATTCTGAAATTTTTTGCTTTTTCCTGCTAATCCTAGCATGATAAAGAAGATTCAAAGAGAGTGAGATGCCAGCTCCTTTCATTCAGTCAGTAGCTTCAAACATTTCTGGTATATGAAAAACATGTTTTTCAATGGCAAAAATCAATGAATATTGTAAATGCACAAACAGTAATATCTCCACATTGCACGGTGCAATTCTGAAATTTTTAGCTTTTTCCTGTTAATCCTAGCATGATAAAGAAGATTCAAAGAGAGTGATGCCAGCTCCTTTCATTCAGTCAGTAGCTTCAAACATTTCTGGTATATGAAAAACATGTTTTTCAATGGCAAAAATCAATGAATATTGTAAATGCACAAACAGTAATATCTCCACATTGCAAGGTGCAATTCTGAAATTTTTTGCTTTTTCCTGCTAATCCTAGCATGATAAAGAAGATTCAAAGAGAGTGAGATGCCAGCTCCTTTCATTCAGTCAGTAGCTTCAAACATTTCTGGTATATGAAAAACATGTTTTTCAATGGCAAAAATCAATGAATATTGTAAATGCACAAACAGTAATATCTCCACATTGCACGGTGCAATTCTGAAATTTTTAGCTTTTTCCTGTTAATCCTAGCATGATAAAGAAGATTCAAAGAGAGTGAGATGCCAGCTCCTTTCATTCAGTCAGTAGCTTCAAACATTTCTGGTATATGAAAAACATGTTTTTCAATGGCAAAAATCAATGAATATTGTAAATGCACAAACAGTAATATCTCCACATTGCAAGGTGCAATTCTGAAATTTTTTGCTTTTTCCTGCTAATCCTAGCATGATAAAGAAGATTCAAAGAGAGTGAGATGCCAGCTCCTTTCATTCAGTCAGTAGCTTCAAACATTTCTGGTATATGAAAAACATGTTTTTCAATGGCAAAAATCAATGAATATTGTAAATGCACAAACAGTAATATCTCCACATTGCACGGTGCAATTCTGAAATTTTTAGCTTTTTCCTGTTAATCCTAGCATGATAAAGAAGATTCAAAGAGAGTGAGATGCCAGCTCCTTTCATTCAGTCAGTAGCTTCAAACATTTCTGGTATATGAAAAACATGTTTTTCAATGGCAAAAATCAATGAATATTGTAAATGCACAAACAGTAATATCTCCACATTGCAAGGTGCAATTCTGAAATTTTTTGCTTTTTCCTGCTAATCCTAGCATGATAAAGAAGATTCAAAGAGAGTGAGATGCCAGCTCCTTTCATTCAGTCAGTAGCTTCAAACATTTCTGGTATATGAAAAACATGTTTTTCAATGGCAAAAATCAATGAATATTGTAAATGCACAAACAGTAATATCTCCACATTGCACGGTGCAATTCTGAAATTTTTAGCTTTTTCCTGTTAATCCTAGCATGATAAAGAAGATTCAAAGAGAGTGAGATGCCAGCTCCTTTCATTCAGTCAGTAGCTTCAAACATTTCTGGTATATGAAAAACATGTTTTTCAATGGCAAAAATCAATGAATATTGTAAATGCACAAACAGTAATATCTCCACATTGCAAGGTGCAATTCTGAAATTTTTTGCTTTTTCCTGTTAATCCTAGCATGATAAAGAAGATTCAAAGAGAGTGAGATGCCAGCTCCTTTCATTCAGTCAGTAGCTTCAAACATTTCTGGTATATGAAAAACATGTTTTTCAATGGCAAAAATCAATGAATATTGTAAATGCACAAACAGTAATATCTCCACATTGCACGGTGCAATTCTGAAATTTTTAGCTTTTTCCTGTTAATCCTAGCATGATAAAGAAGATTCAAAGAGAGTGAGATGCCAGCTCCTTTCATTCAGTCAGTAGCTTCAAACATTTCTGGTATATGAAAAACATGTTTTTCAATGGCAAAAATCAATGAATATTGTAAATGCACAAACAGTAATATCTCCACATTGCAAGGTGCAATTCTGAAATTTTTTGCTTTTTCCTGCTAATCCTAGCATGATAAAGAAGATTCAAAGAGAGTGAGATGCCAGCTCCTTTCATTCAGTCAGTAGCTTCAAACATTTCTGGTATATGAAAAACATGTTTTTCAATGGCAAAAATCAATGAATATTGTAAATGCACAAACAGTAATATCTCCACATTGCACGGTGCAATTCTGAAATTTTTAGCTTTTTCCTGTTAATCCTAGCATGATAAAGAAGATTCAAAGAGAGTGAGATGCCAGCTCCTTTCATTCAGTCAGTAGCTTCAAACATTTCTGGTATATGAAAAACATGTTTTTCAATGGCAAAAATCAATGAATATTGTAAATGCACAAACAGTAATATCTCCACATTGCAAGGTGCAATTCTGAAATTTTTTGCTTTTTCCTGCTAATCCTAGCATGATAAAGAAGATTCAAAGAGAGTGAGATGCCAGCTCCTTTCATTCAGTCAGTAGCTTCAAACATTTCTGGTATATGAAAAACATGTTTTTCAATGGCAAAAATCAATGAATATTGTAAATGCACAAACAGTAATATCTCCACATTGCACGGTGCAATTCTGAAATTTTTAGCTTTTTCCTGTTAATCCTAGCATGATAAAGAAGATTCAAAGAGAGTGAGATGCCAGCTCCTTTCATTCAGTCAGTAGCTTCAAACATTTCTGGTATATGAAAAACATGTTTTTCAATGGCAAAAATCAATGAATATTGTAAATGCACAAACAGTAATATCTCCACATTGCAAGGTGCAAT
Source organism: Phyllobates terribilis (assembly GCF_046119375.1). Taxonomy (NCBI): domain Eukaryota; kingdom Metazoa; phylum Chordata; class Amphibia; order Anura; family Dendrobatidae; genus Phyllobates; species Phyllobates terribilis. Next base: position 54,632 of record NW_027367606.1, read on the forward strand.
TCTGAAATTTTTTGCTTTTTCCTGTTAATCCTAGCATGATAAAGAAGATTCAAAGAGAGTGAGATGCCAGCTCCTTTCATTCAGTCAGTAGCTTCAAACATTTCTGGTATATGAAAAACATGTTTTTCAATGGCAAAAATCAATGAATATTGTAAATGCACAAACAGTAATATCTCCACATTGCACGGTGCAATTCTGAAATTTTTAGCTTTTTCCTGTTAATCCTAGCATGATAAAGAAGATTCAAAGAGAGTGAGATGCCAGCTCCTTTCATTCAGTCAGTAGCTTCAAACATTTCTGGTATATGAAAAACATGTTTTTCAATGGCAAAAATCAATGAATATTGTAAATGCACAAACAGTAATATCTCCACATTGCAAGGTGCAATTCTGAAATTTTTTGCTTTTTCCTGCTAATCCTAGCATGATAAAGAAGATTCAAAGAGAGTGAGATGCCAGCTCCTTTCATTCAGTCAGTAGCTTCAAACATTTCTGGTATATGAAAAACATGTTTTTCAATGGCAAAAATCAATGAATATTGTAAATGCACAAACAGTAATATCTCCACATTGCACGGTGCAATTCTGAAATTTTTAGCTTTTTCCTGTTAATCCTAGCATGATAAAGAAGATTCAAAGAGAGTGAGATGCCAGCTCCTTTCATTCAGTCAGTAGCTTCAAACATTTCTGGTATATGAAAAACATGTTTTTCAATGGCAAAAATCAATGAATATTGTAAATGCACAAACAGTAATATCTCCACATTGCAAGGTGCAATTCTGAAATTTTTTGCTTTTTCCTGCTAATCCTAGCATGATAAAGAAGATCAAAGAGAGTGAGATGCCAGCTCCTTTCATTCAGTCAGTAGCTTCAAACATTTCTGGTATATGAAAAACATGTTTTTCAATGGCAAAAATCAATGAATATTGTAAATGCACAAACAGTAATATCTCCACATTGCACGGTGCAATTCTGAAATTTTTAGCTTTTTCCTGTTAATCCTAGCATGATAAAGAAGATTCAAAGAGAGTGAGATGCCAGCTCCTTTCATTCAGTCAGTAGCTTCAAACATTTCTGGTATATGAAAAACATGTTTTTCAATGGCAAAAATCAATGAATATTGTAAATGCACAAACAGTAATATCTCCACATTGCAAGGTGCAATTCTGAAATTTTTTGCTTTTTCCTGTTAATCCTAGCATGATAAAGAAGATTCAAAGAGAGTGAGATGCCAGCTCCTTTCATTCAGTCAGTAGCTTCAAACATTTCTGGTATATGAAAAACATGTTTTTCAATGGCAAAAATCAATGAATATTGTAAATGCACAAACAGTAATATCTCCACATTGCACGGTGCAATTCTGAAATTTTTAGCTTTTTCCTGTTAATCCTAGCATGATAAAGAAGATTCAAAGAGAGTGAGATGCCAGCTCCTTTCATTCAGTCAGTAGCTTCAAACATTTCTGGTATATGAAAAACATGTTTTTCAATGGCAAAAATCAATGAATATTGTAAATGCACAAACTGTAATATCTCCACATTGCAAGGTGCAATTCTGAAATTTTTTGCTTTTTCCTGCTAATCCTAGCATGATAAAGAAGATTCAAAGAGAGTGAGATGCCAGCTCCTTTCATTCAGTCAGTAGCTTCAAACATTTCTGGTATATGAAAAACATGTTTTTCAATGGCAAAATCAATGAATATTGTAAATGCACAAACAGTAATATCTCCACATTGCACGGTGCAATTCTGAAATTTTTAGCTTTTTCCTGTTAATCCTAGCATGATAAAGAAGATTCAAAGAGAGTGAGATGCCAGCTCCTTTCATTCAGTCAGTAGCTTCAAACATTTCTGGTATATGAAAAACATGTTTTTCAATGGCAAAAATCAATGAATATTGTAAATGCACAAACAGTAATATCTCCACATTGCAAG
>NW_027367607.1:0-56546 GCF_046119375.1 Phyllobates terribilis
AAAAACATGTTTTTCATATACCAGAAATGTTTGAAGCTACTGACTGAATGAAAGGAGCTGGCATCTCACTCTCTTTGAATCTTCTTTATCATGCTAGGATTAGCAGGAAAAAGCAAAAAATTTCAGAATTGCACCTTGCAATGTGGAGATATTACTGTTTGTGCATTTACAATATTCATTGATTTTTGCCATTGAAAAACATGTTTTTCATATACCAGAAATGTTTGAAGCTACTGACTGAATGAAAGGAGCTGGCATCTCACTCTCTTTGAATCTTCTTTATCATGCTAGGATTAACAGGAAAAAGCTAAAAATTTCAGAATTGCACCGTGCAATGTGGAGATATTACTGTTTGTGCATTTACAATATTCATTGATTTTTGCCATTGAAAAACATGTTTTTCATATACCAGAAATGTTTGAAGCTACTGACTGAATGAAAGGAGCTGGCATCTCACTCTCTTTGAATCTTCTTTATCATGCTAGGATTAGCAGGAAAAAGCAAAAAATTTCAGAATTGCACCTTGCAATGTGGAGATATTACTGTTTGTGCATTTACAATATTCATTGATTTTTGCCATTGAAAAACATGTTTTTCATATACCAGAAATGTTTGAAGCTACTGACTGAATGAAAGGAGCTGGCATCTCACTCTCTTTGAATCTTCTTTATCATGCTAGGATTAACAGGAAAAAGCAAAAAATTTCAGAATTGCACCTTGCAATGTGGAGATATTACTGTTTGTGCATTTACAATATTCATTGATTTTTGCCATTGAAAAACATGTTTTTCATATACCAGAAATGTTTGAAGCTACTGACTGAATGAAAGGAGCTGGCATCTCACTCTCTTTGAATCTTTATCATGCTAGGATTAACAGGAAAAAGCTAAAAATTTCAGAATTGCACCGTGCAATGTGGAGATATTACTGTTTGTGCATTTACAATATTCATTGATTTTTGCCATTGAAAAACATGTTTTTCATATACCAGAAATGTTTGAAGCTACTGACTGAATGAAAGGAGCTGGCATCTCACTCTCTTTGAATCTTCTTTATCATGCTAGGATTAGCAGGAAAAAGCAAAAAATTTCAGAATTGCACCTTGCAATGTGGAGATATTACTGTTTGTGCATTTACAATATTCATTGATTTTTGCCATTGAAAAACATGTTTTTCATATACCAGAAATGTTTGAAGCTACTGACTGAATGAAAGGAGCTGGCATCTCACTCTCTTTGAATCTTCTTTATCATGCTAGGATTAACAGGAAAAAGCTAAAAATTTCAGAATTGCACCGTGCAATGTGGAGATATTACTGTTTGTGCATTTACAATATTCATTGATTTTTGCCATTGAAAAACATGTTTTTCATATACCAGAAATGTTTGAAGCTACTGACTGAATGAAAGGAGCTGGCATCTCACTCTCTTTGAATCTTCTTTATCATGCTAGGATTAGCAGGAAAAAGCAAAAAATTTCAGAATTGCACCTTGCAATGTGGAGATATTACTGTTTGTGCATTTACAATATTCATTGATTTTTGCCATTGAAAAACATGTTTTTCATATACCAGAAATGTTTGAAGCTACTGACTGAATGAAAGGAGCTGGCATCTCACTCTCTTTGAATCTTCTTTATCATGCTAGGATTAACAGGAAAAAGCAAAAAATTTCAGAATTGCACCTTGCAATGTGGAGATATTACTGTTTGTGCATTTACAATATTCATTGATTTTTGCCATTGAAAAACATGTTTTTCATATACCAGAAATGTTTGAAGCTACTGACTGAATGAAAGGAGCTGGCATCTCACTCTCTTTGAATCTTCTTTATCATGCTAGGATTAACAGGAAAAAGCTAAAAATTTCAGAATTGCACCGTGCAATGTGGAGATATTACTGTTTGTGCATTTACAATATTCATTGATTTTTGCCATTGAAAAACATGTTTTTCATATACCAGAAATGTTTGAAGCTACTGACTGAATGAAAGGAGCTGGCATCTCACTCTCTTTGAATCTTCTTTATCATGCTAGGATTAGCAGGAAAAAGCAAAAAATTTCAGAATTGCACCTTGCAATGTGGAGATATTACTGTTTGTGCATTTACAATATTCATTGATTTTTGCCATTGAAAAACATGTTTTTCATATACCAGAAATGTTTGAAGCTACTGACTGAATGAAAGGAGCTGGCATCTCACTCTCTTTGAATCTTCTTTATCATGCTAGGATTAACAGGAAAAAGCTAAAAATTTCAGAATTGCACCGTGCAATGTGGAGATATTACTGTTTGTGCATTTACAATATTCATTGATTTTTGCCATTGAAAAACATGTTTTTCATATACCAGAAATGTTTGAAGCTACTGACTGAATGAAAGGAGCTGGCATCTCACTCTCTTTGAATCTTCTTTATCATGCTAGGATTAGCAGGAAAAAGCAAAAAATTTCAGAATTGCACCTTGCAATGTGGAGATATTACTGTTTGTGCATTTACAATATTCATTGATTTTTGCCATTGAAAAACATGTTTTTCATATACCAGAAATGTTTGAAGCTACTGACTGAATGAAAGGAGCTGGCATCTCACTCTCTTTGAATCTTCTTTATCATGCTAGGATTAACAGGAAAAAGCAAAAAATTTCAGAATTGCACCTTGCAATGTGGAGATATTACTGTTTGTGCATTTACAATATTCATTGATTTTTGCCATTGAAAAACATGTTTTTCATATACCAGAAATGTTTGAAGCTACTGACTGAATGAAAGGAGCTGGCATCTCACTCTCTTTGAATCTTCTTTATCATGCTAGGATTAGCAGGAAAAAGCAAAAAATTTCAGAATTGCACCTTGCAATGTGGAGATATTACTGTTTGTGCATTTACAATATTCATTGATTTTTGCCATTGAAAAACATGTTTTTCATATACCAGAAATGTTTGAAGCTACTGACTGAATGAAAGGAGCTGCCATCTCACTCTCTTTGAATCTTCTTTATCATGCTAGGATTAACAGGAAAAAGCTAAAAATTTCAGAATTGCACCGTGCAATGTGGAGATATTACTGTTTGTGCATTTACAATATTCATTGATTTTTGCCATTGAAAAACATGTTTTTCATATACCAGAAATGTTTGAAGCTACTGACTGAATGAAAGGAGCTGGCATCTCACTCTCTTTGAATCTTCTTTATCATGCTAGGATTAGCAGGAAAAAGCAAAAAATTTCAGAATTGCACCTTGCAATGTGGAGATATTACTGTTTGTGCATTTACAATATTCATTGATTTTTGCCATTGAAAAACATGTTTTTCATATACCAGAAATGTTTGAAGCTACTGACTGAATGAAAGGAGCTGGCATCTCACTCTCTTTGAATCTTCTTTATCATGCTAGGATTAACAGGAAAAAGCTAAAAATTTCAGAATTGCACCGTGCAATGTGGAGATATTACTGTTTGTGCATTTACAATATTCATTGATTTTTGCCATTGAAAAACATGTTTTTCATATACCAGAAATGTTTGAAGCTACTGACTGAATGAAAGGAGCTGGCATCTCACTCTCTTTGAATCTTCTTTATCATGCTAGGATTAGCAGGAAAAAGCAAAAAATTTCAGAATTGCACCTTGCAATGTGGAGATATTACTGTTTGTGCATTTACAATATTCATTGATTTTTGCCATTGAAAAACATGTTTTTCATATACCAGAAATGTTTGAAGCTACTGACTGAATGAAAGGAGCTGGCATCTCACTCTCTTTGAATCTTCTTTATCATGCTAGGATTAACAGGAAAAAGCAAAAAATTTCAGAATTGCACCGTGCAATGTGGAGATATTACTGTTTGTGCATTTACAATATTCATTGATTTTTGCCATTGAAAAACATGTTTTTCATATACCAGAAATGTTTGAAGCTACTGACTGAATGAAAGGAGCTGCCATCTCACTCTCTTTGAATCTTCTTTATCATGCTAGGATTAACAGGAAAAAGCTAAAAATTTCAGAATTGCACCGTGCAATGTGGAGATATTACTGTTTGTGCATTTACAATATTCATTGATTTTTGCCATTGAAAAACATGTTTTTCATATACCAGAAATGTTTGAAGCTACTGACTGAATGAAAGGAGCTGGCATCTCACTCTCTTTGAATCTTCTTTATCATGCTAGGATTAGCAGGAAAAAGCAAAAAATTTCAGAATTGCACCTTGCAATGTGGAGATATTACTGTTTGTGCATTTACAATATTCATTGATTTTTGCCATTGAAAAACATGTTTTTCATATACCAGAAATGTTTGAAGCTACTGACTGAATGAAAGGAGCTGGCATCTCACTCTCTTTGAATCTTCTTTATCATGCTAGGATTAACAGGAAAAAGCTAAAAATTTCAGAATTGCACCGTGCAATGTGGAGATATTACTGTTTGTGCATTTACAATATTCATTGATTTTTGCCATTGAAAAACATGTTTTTCATATACCAGAAATGTTTGAAGCTACTGACTGAATGAAAGGAGCTGGCATCTCACTCTCTTTGAATCTTCTTTATCATGCTAGGATTAGCAGGAAAAAGCAAAAAATTTCAGAATTGCACCTTGCAATGTGGAGATATTACTGTTTGTGCATTTACAATATTCATTGATTTTTGCCATTGAAAAACATGTTTTTCATATACCAGAAATGTTTGAAGCTACTGACTGAATGAAAGGAGCTGGCATCTCACTCTCTTTGAATCTTCTTTATCATGCTAGGATTAACAGGAAAAAGCTAAAAATTTCAGAATTGCACCGTGCAATGTGGAGATATTACTGTTTGTGCATTTACAATATTCATTGATTTTTGCCATTGAAAAACATGTTTTTCATATACCAGAAATGTTTGAAGCTACTGACTGAATGAAAGGAGCTGGCATCTCACTCTCTTTGAATCTTCTTTATCATGCTAGGATTAACAGGAAAAAGCAAAAAATTTCAGAATTGCACCTTGCAATGTGGAGATATTACTGTTTGTGCATTTACAATATTCATTGATTTTTGCCATTGAAAAACATGTTTTTCATATACCAGAAATGTTTGAAGCTACTGACTGAATGAAAGGAGCTGGCATCTCACTCTCTTTGAATCTTCTTTATCATGCTAGGATTAACAGGAAAAAGCAAAAAATTTCAGAATTGCACCTTGCAATGTGGAGATATTACTGTTTGTGCATTTACAATATTCATTGATTTTTGCCATTGAAAAACATGTTTTTCATATACCAGAAATGTTTGAAGCTACTGACTGAATGAAAGGAGCTGGCATCTCACTCTCTTTGAATCTTTATCATGCTAGGATTAACAGGAAAAAGCTAAAAATTTCAGAATTGCACCGTGCAATGTGGAGATATTACTGTTTGTGCATTTACAATATTCATTGATTTTTGCCATTGAAAAACATGTTTTTCATATACCAGAAATGTTTGAAGCTACTGACTGAATGAAAGGAGCTGGCATCTCACTCTCTTTGAATCTTCTTTATCATGCTAGGATTAGCAGGAAAAAGCAAAAAATTTCAGAATTGCACCTTGCAATGTGGAGATATTACTGTTTGTGCATTTACAATATTCATTGATTTTTGCCATTGAAAAACATGTTTTTCATATACCAGAAATGTTTGAAGCTACTGACTGAATGAAAGGAGCTGGCATCTCACTCTCTTTGAATCTTCTTTATCATGCTAGGATTAACAGGAAAAAGCTAAAAATTTCAGAATTGCACCGTGCAATGTGGAGATATTACTGTTTGTGCATTTACAATATTCATTGATTTTTGCCATTGAAAAACATGTTTTTCATATACCAGAAATGTTTGAAGCTACTGACTGAATGAAAGGAGCTGGCATCTCACTCTCTTTGAATCTTCTTTATCATGCTAGGATTAGCAGGAAAAAGCAAAAAATTTCAGAATTGCACCTTGCAATGTGGAGATATTACTGTTTGTGCATTTACAATATTCATTGATTTTTGCCATTGAAAAACATGTTTTTCATATACCAGAAATGTTTGAAGCTACTGACTGAATGAAAGGAGCTGGCATCTCACTCTCTTTGAATCTTCTTTATCATGCTAGGATTAACAGGAAAAAGCAAAAAATTTCAGAATTGCACCTTGCAATGTGGAGATATTACTGTTTGTGCATTTACAATATTCATTGATTTTTGCCATTGAAAAACATGTTTTTCATATACCAGAAATGTTTGAAGCTACTGACTGAATGAAAGGAGCTGGCATCTCACTCTCTTTGAATCTTCTTTATCATGCTAGGATTAACAGGAAAAAGCTAAAAATTTCAGAATTGCACCGTGCAATGTGGAGATATTACTGTTTGTGCATTTACAATATTCATTGATTTTTGCCATTGAAAAACATGTTTTTCATATACCAGAAATGTTTGAAGCTACTGACTGAATGAAAGGAGCTGGCATCTCACTCTCTTTGAATCTTCTTTATCATGCTAGGATTAGCAGGAAAAAGCAAAAAATTTCAGAATTGCACCTTGCAATGTGGAGATATTACTGTTTGTGCATTTACAATATTCATTGATTTTTGCCATTGAAAAACATGTTTTTCATATACCAGAAATGTTTGAAGCTACTGACTGAATGAAAGGAGCTGGCATCTCACTCTCTTTGAATCTTCTTTATCATGCTAGGATTAACAGGAAAAAGCTAAAAATTTCAGAATTGCACCGTGCAATGTGGAGATATTACTGTTTGTGCATTTAAAATATTCATTGATTTTTGCCATTGAAAAACATGTTTTTCATATACCAGAAATGTTTGAAGCTACTGACTGAATGAAAGGAGCTGGCATCTCACTCTCTTTGAATCTTCTTTATCATGCTAGGATTAGCAGGAAAAAGCAAAAAATTTCAGAATTGCACCTTGCAATGTGGAGATATTACTGTTTGTGCATTTACAATATTCATTGATTTTTGCCATTGAAAAACATGTTTTTCATATACCAGAAATGTTTGAAGCTACTGACTGAATGAAAGGAGCTGGCATCTCACTCTCTTTGAATCTTCTTTATCATGCTAGGATTAACAGGAAAAAGCAAAAAATTTCAGAATTGCACCTTGCAATGTGGAGATATTACTGTTTGTGCATTTACAATATTCATTGATTTTTGCCATTGAAAAACATGTTTTTCATATACCAGAAATGTTTGAAGCTACTGACTGAATGAAAGGAGCTGGCATCTCACTCTCTTTGAATCTTCTTTATCATGCTAGGATTAACAGGAAAAAGCTAAAAATTTCAGAATTGCACCGTGCAATGTGGAGATATTACTGTTTGTGCATTTACAATATTCATTGATTTTTGCCATTGAAAAACATGTTTTTCATATACCAGAAATGTTTGAAGCTACTGACTGAATGAAAGGAGCTGGCATCTCACTCTCTTTGAATCTTCTTTATCATGCTAGGATTAGCAGGAAAAAGCAAAAAATTTCAGAATTGCACCTTGCAATGTGGAGATATTACTGTTTGTGCATTTACAATATTCATTGATTTTTGCCATTGAAAAACATGTTTTTCATATACCAGAAATGTTTGAAGCTACTGACTGAATGAAAGGAGCTGGCATCTCACTCTCTTTGAATCTTCTTTATCATGCTAGGATTAACAGGAAAAAGCTAAAAATTTCAGAATTGCACTGTGCAATGTGGAGATATTACTGTTTGTGCATTTACAATATTCATTGATTTTTGCCATTGAAAAACATGTTTTTCATATACCAGAAATGTTTGAAGCTACTGACTGAATGAAAGGAGCTGGCATCTCACTCTCTTTGAATCTTCTTTATCATGCTAGGATTAGCAGGAAAAAGCAAAAAATTTCAGAATTGCACCTTGCAATGTGGAGATATTACTGTTTGTGCATTTACAATATTCATTGATTTTTGCCATTGAAAAACATGTTTTTCATATACCAGAAATGTTTGAAGCTACTGACTGAATGAAAGGAGCTGGCATCTCACTCTCTTTGAATCTTCTTTATCATGCTAGGATTAACAGGAAAAAGCTAAAAATTTCAGAATTGCACCGTGCAATGTGGAGATATTACTGTTTGTGCATTTACAATATTCATTGATTTTTGCCATTGAAAAACATGTTTTTCATATACCAGAAATGTTTGAAGCTACTGACTGAATGAAAGGAGCTGGCATCTCACTCTCTTTGAATCTTCTTTATCATGCTAGGATTAACAGGAAAAAGCAAAAAATTTCAGAATTGCACCTTGCAATGTGGAGATATTACTGTTTGTGCATTTACAATATTCATTGATTTTTGCCATTGAAAAACATGTTTTTCATATACCAGAAATGTTTGAAGCTACTGACTGAATGAAAGGAGCTGGCATCTCACTCTCTTTGAATCTTCTTTATCATGCTAGGATTAACAGGAAAAAGCTAAAAATTTCAGAACTGCACCTTGCAATGTGGAGATATTACTGTTTGTGCATTTACAATATTCATTGATTTTTGCCATTGAAAAACATGTTTTTCATATAGCAGAAATGTTTGAAGCTACTGACTGAATGAAAGGAGCTGGCATCTCACTCTCTTTGAATCTTCTTTATCATGCTAGGATTAGCAGGAAAAAGCAAAAAATTTCAGAATTGCACCTTGCAATGTGGAGATATTACTGTTTGTGCATTTACAATATTCATTGATTTTTGCCATTGAAAAACATGTTTTTCATATACCAGAAATGTTGAAGCTACTGACTGAATGAAAGGAGCTGGCATCTCACTCTCTTTGAATCTTCTTTATCATGCTAGGATTAACAGGAAAAAGCTAAAAATTTCAGAATTGCACCGTGCAATGTGGAGATATTACTGTTTGTGCATTTACAATATTCATTGATTTTTGCCATTGAAAAACGTTTTTCATATACCAGAAATGTTTGAAGCTACTGACTGAATGAAAGGAGCTGGCATCTCACTCTCTTTGAATCTTCTTTATCATGCTAGGATTAACAGGAAAAAGCTAAAAATTTCAGAATTGCACCATGCAATGTGGAGATATTACTGTTTGTGCATTTACAATATTCATTGATTTTTGCCATTGAAAAACGTTTTTCATATACCAGAAATGTTTGAAGCTACTGACAATGAAAGGAGCTGGCATCTCACTCTCTTTGAATCTTCTTTATCATGCTAGGATTAACAGGAAAAAGCTAAAAATTTCAGAATTGCACCGTGCAATGTGGAGATATTACTGTTTGTGCATTTACAATATTCATTGATTTTTGCCATTGAAAAACATGTTTTTCATATACCAGAAATGTTTGAAGCTACTGACTGAATGAAAGGAGCTGGCATCTCACTCTCTTTGAATCTTCTTTATCATGCTAGGATTAGCAGGAAATAGCAAAAAATTTCAGAATTGCACCTTGCAATGTGGAGATATTACTGTTTGTGCATTTACAATATTCATTGATTTTTGCCATTGAAAAACATGTTTTTCATATACCAGAAATGTTTGTAGCTACTGACTGAATGAAAGGAGCTGGCATCTCACTCTCTTTGAATCTTCTTTATCATGCTAGGATTAACAGGAAAAAGCTAAAAATTTCAGAATTGCACCGTGCAATGTGGAGATATTACTGTTTGTGCATTTACAATATTCATTGATTTTTGCCATTGAAAAACATGTTTTTCATATACCAGAAATGTTTGAAGCTACTGACTGAATGAAAGGAGCTGGCATCTCACTCTCTTTGATTCTTCTTTATCATGCTAGGATTAGCAGGAAAAAGCAAAAAATTTCAGAATTGCACCTTGCAATGTGGAGATATTACTGTTTGTGCATTTATAATATTCATTGATTTTTGCCATTGAAAAACATGTTTTTCATATACCAGAAATGTTTGAAGCTACTGACTGAATGAAAGGAGCTGGCATCTCACTCTCTTTGAATCTTCTTTATCATGCTAGGATTAACAGGAAAAAGCAAAAAATTTCAGAATTGCACCTTGCAATGTGGAGATATTACTGTTTGTGCATTTACAATATTCATTGATTTTTGCCATTGAAAAACATGTTTTTCATATACCAGAAATGTTTGAAGCTACTGACTGAATGAAAGGAGCTGGCATCTCACTCTCTTTGAATCTTCTTTATCATGCTAGGATTAACAGGAAAAAGCAAAAAATTTCAGAATTGCACCTTGCAATGTGGAGATATTACTGTTTGTGCATTTACAATATTCATTGATTTTTGCCATTGAAAAACATGTTTTTCATATACCAGAAATGTTTGAAGCTACTGACTGAATGAAAGGAGCTGGCATCTCACTCTCTTTGAATCTTCTTTATCATGCTAGGATTAACAGGAAAAAGCAAAAAATTTCAGAATTGCACCTTGCAATGTGGAGATATTACTGTTTGTGCATTTACAATATTCATTGATTTTTGCCATTGAAAAACATGTTTTTCATATACCAGAAATGTTTGAAGCTACTGACTGAATGAAAGGAGCTGGCATCTCACTCTCTTTGAATCTTCTTTATCATGCTAGGATTAACAGGAAAAAGCTAAAAATTTCAGAATTGCACCGTGCAATGTGGAGATATTACTGTTTGTGCATTTACAATATTCATTGATTTTTGCCATTGAAAAACATGTTTTTCATATACCAGAAATGTTTGAAGCTACTGACTGAATGAAAGGAGCTGGCATCTCACTCTCTTTGAATCTTCTTTATCATGCTAGGATTAGCAGGAAAAAGCAAAAAATTTCAGAATTGCACCTTGCAATGTGGAGATATTACTGTTTGTGCATTTACAATATTCATTGATTTTTGCCATTGAAAAACATGTTTTTCATATACCAGAAATGTTTGAAGCTACTGACTGAATGAAAGGAGCTGGCATCTCACTCTCTTTGAATCTTCTTTATCATGCTAGGATTAACAGGAAAAAGCTAAAAATTTCAGAATTGCACCGTGCAATGTGGAGATATTACTGTTTGTGCATTTACAATATTCATTGATTTTTGCCATTGAAAAACGTTTTTCATATACCAGAAATGTTTGAAGCTACTGACTGAATGAAAGGAGCTGGCATCTCACTCTCTTTGAATCTTCTTTATCATGCTAGGATTAACAGGAAAAAGCTAAAAATTTCAGAATTGCACCATGCAATGTGGAGATATTACTGTTTGTGCATTTACAATATTCATTGATTTTTGCCATTGAAAAACGTTTTTCATATACCAGAAATGTTTGAAGCTACTGACAATGAAAGGAGCTGGCATCTCACTCTCTTTGAATCTTCTTTATCATGCTAGGATTAACAGGAAAAAGCTAAAAATTTCAGAATTGCACCGTGCAATGTGGAGATATTACTGTTTGTGCATTTACAATATTCATTGATTTTTGCCATTGAAAAACATGTTTTTCATATACCAGAAATGTTTGAAGCTACTGACTGAATGAAAGGAGCTGGCATCTCACTCTCTTTGAATCTTCTTTATCATGCTAGGATTAGCAGGAAAAAGCAAAAAATTTCAGAATTGCACCTTGCAATGTGGAGATATTACTGTTTGTGCATTTACAATATTCATTGATTTTTGCCATTGAAAAACATGTTTTTCATATACCAGAATTGTTTGTAGCTACTGACTGAATGAAAGGAGCTGGCATCTCACTCTCTTTGAATCTTCTTTATCATGCTAGGATTAACAGGAAAAAGCTAAAAATTTCAGAATTGCACCGTGCAATGTGGAGATATTACTGTTTGTGCATTTACAATATTCATTGATTTTTGCCATTGAAAAACATGTTTTTCATATACCAGAAATGTTTGAAGCTACTGACTGAATGAAAGGAGCTGGCATCTCACTCTCTTTGATTCTTCTTTATCATGCTAGGATTAGCAGGAAAAAGCAAAAAATTTCAGAATTGCACCTTGCAATGTGGAGATATTACTGTTTGTGCATTTACAATATTCATTGATTTTTGCCATTGAAAAACATGTTTTTCATATACCAGAAATGTTTGAAGCTACTGACTGAATGAAAGGAGCTGGCATCTCACTCTCTTTGAATCTTCTTTATCATGCTAGGATTAACAGGAAAAAGCAAAAAATTTCAGAATTGCACCTTGCAATGTGGAGATATTACTGTTTGTGCATTTACAATATTCATTGATTTTTGCCATTGAAAAACATGTTTTTCATATACCAGAAATGTTTGAAGCTACTGACTGAATGAAAGGAGCTGGCATCTCACTCTCTATGAATCTTCTTTATCATGCTAGGATTAACAGGAAAAAGCAAAAAATTTCAGAATTGCACCTTGCAATGTGGAGATATTACTGTTTGTGCATTTACAATATTCATTGATTTTTGCCATTGAAAAACATGTTTTTCATATACCAGAAATGTTTGAAGCTACTGACTGAATGAAAGGAGCTGGCATCTCCCTCTCTTTGAATCTTCTTTATCATGCTAGGATTAGCAGGAAAAAGCAAAAAATTTCAGAATTGCACCTTGCAATGTGGAGATATTACTGTTTGTGCATTTACAATATTCATTGATTTTTGCCATTGAAAAACATGTTTTTCATATACCAGAAATGTTTGAAGCTACTGACTGAATGAAAGGAGCTGGCATCTCACTCTCTTTGAATCTTCTTTATCATGCTAGGATTAACAGGAAAAAGCTAAAAATTTCAGAATTGCACCGTGCAATGTGGAGATATTACTGTTTGTGCATTTACAATATTCATTGATTTTTGCCATTGATAAACATGTTTTTCATATACCAGAAATGTTTGAAGCTACTGACTGAATGAAAGGAGCTGGCATCTCACTCTCTTTGAATCTTCTTTATCATGCTAGGATTAACAGGAAAAAGCAAAAAATTTCAGAATTGCACCTTGCAATGTGGAGATATTACTGTTTGTGCATTTACAATATTCATTGATTTTTGCCATTGAAAAACATGTTTTTCATATACCAGAAATGTTTGAAGCTACTGACTGAATGAAAGGAGCTGGCATCTCACTCTCTTTGAATCTTCTTTATCATGCTAGGATTAACAGGAAAAAGCTAAAAATTTCAGAATTGCACCGTGCAATGTGGAGATATTACTGTTTGTGCATTTACAATATTCATTGATTTTTGCCATTGAAAAACATGTTTTTCATATACCAGAAATGTTTGAAGCTACTGACTGAATGAAAGGAGCTGGCATCTCACTCTCTTTGAATCTTCTTTATCATGCTAGGATTAGCAGGAAAAAGCAAAAAATTTCAGAATTGCACCTTGCAATGTGGAGATATTACTGTTTGTGCATTTACAATATTCATTGATTTTTGCCATTGAAAAACATGTTTTTCATATACCAGAAATGTTTGAAGCTACTGACTGAATGAAAGGAGCTGGCATCTCACTCTCTTTGAATCTTCTTTATGATGCTAGGATTAACAGGAAAAAGCTAAAAATTTCAGAATTGCACCGTGCAATGTGGAGATATTACTGTTTGTGCATTTACAATATTCATTGATTTTTGCCATTGAAAAACGTTTTTCATATACCAGAAATGTTTGAAGCTACTGACTGAATGAAAGGAGCTGGCATCTCACTCTCTTTGAATCTTCTTTATCATGCTAGGATTAACAGGAAAAAGCAAAAAATTTCAGAATTGCACCGTGCAATGTGGAGATATTACTGTTTGTGCATTTACAATATTCATTGATTTTTGCCATTGAAAAACGTTTTTCATATACCAGAAATGTTTGAAGCTACTGACTGAATGAAAGGAGCTGGCATCTCACTCTCTTTGAATCTTCTTTATCATGCTAGGATTAACAGGAAAAAGCTAAAAATTTCAGAATTGCACCGTGCAATGTGGAGATATTACTGTTTGTGCATTTACAATATTCATTGATTTTTGCCATTGAAAAACATGTTTTTCATATACCAGAAATGTTTGAAGCTACTGACTGAATGAAAGGAGCTGGCATCTCACTCTCTTTGAATCTTCTTTATCATGCTAGGATTAGCAGGAAAAAGCAAAAAATTTCAGAATTGCACCTTGCAATGTGGAGATATTACTGTTTGTGCATTTACAATATTCATTGATTTTTGCCATTGAAAAACATGTTTTTCATATACCAGAAATGTTTGAAGCTACTGACTGAATGAAAGGAGCTGGCATCTCACTCTCTTTGAATCTTCTTTATCATGCTAGGATTAACAGGAAAAAGCTAAAAATTTCAGAATTGCACCATGCAATGTGGAGATATTACTGTTTGTGCATTTACAATATTCATTGATTTTTGCCATTGAAAAACGTTTTTCATATACCAGAAATGTTTGAAGCTACTGACAATGAAAGGAGCTGGCATCTCACTCTCTTTGAATCTTCTTTATCATGCTAGGATTAACAGGAAAAAGCTAAAAATTTCAGAATTGCACCGTGCAATGTGGAGATATTACTGTTTGTGCATTTACAATATTCATTGATTTTTGCCATTGAAAAACATGTTTTTCATATACCAGAAATGTTTGAAGCTACTGACTGAATGAAAGGAGCTGGCATCTCACTCTCTTTGAATCTTCTTTATCATGCTAGGATTAGCAGGAAAAAGCAAAAAATTTCAGAATTGCACCTTGCAATGTGGAGATATTACTGTTTGTGCATTTACAATATTCATTGATTTTTGCCATTGAAAAACATGTTTTTCATATACCAGAAATGTTTGTAGCTACTGACTGAATGAAAGGAGCTGGCATCTCACTCTCTTTGAATCTTCTTTATCATGCTAGGATTAACAGGAAAAAGCTAAAAATTTCAGAATTGCACCATGCAATGTGGAGATATTACTGTTTGTGCATTTACAATATTCATTGATTTTTGCCATTGAAAAACGTTTTTCATATACCAGAAATGTTTGAAGCTACTGACAATGAAAGGAGCTGGCATCTCACTCTCTTTGAATCTTCTTTATCATGCTAGGATTAACAGGAAAAAGCTAAAAATTTCAGAATTGCACCGTGCAATGTGGAGATATTACTGTTTGTGCATTTACAATATTCATTGATTTTTGCCATTGAAAAACATGTTTTTCATATACCAGAAATGTTTGAAGCTACTGACTGAATGAAAGGAGCTGGCATCTCACTCTCTTTGAATCTTCTTTATCATGCTAGGATTAGCAGGAAAAAGCAAAAAATTTCAGAATTGCACCTTGCAATGTGGAGATATTACTGTTTGTGCATTTACAATATTCATTGATTTTTGCCATTGAAAAACATGTTTTTCATATACCAGAAATGTTTGTAGCTACTGACTGAATGAAAGGAGCTGGCATCTCACTCTCTTTGAATCTTCTTTATCATGCTAGGATTAACAGGAAAAAGCTAAAAATTTCAGAATTGCACCGTGCAATGTGGAGATATTACTGTTTGTGCATTTACAATATTCATTGATTTTTGCCATTGAAAAACATGTTTTTCATATACCAGAAATGTTTGAAGCTACTGACTGAATGAAAGGAGCTGGCATCTCACTCTCTTTGATTCTTCTTTATCATGCTAGGATTAGCAGGAAAAAGCAAAAAATTTCAGAATTGCACCTTGCAATGTGGAGATATTACTGTTTGTGCATTTACAATATTCATTGATTTTTGCCATTGAAAAACATGTTTTTCATATACCAGAAATGTTTGAAGCTACTGACTGAATGAAAGGAGCTGGCATCTCACTCTCTTTGAATCTTCTTTATCATGCTAGGATTAACAGGAAAAAGCAAAAAATTTCAGAATTGCACCTTGCAATGTGGAGATATTACTGTTTGTGCATTTACAATATTCATTGATTTTTGCCATTGAAAAACATGTTTTTCATATACCAGAAATGTTTGAAGCTACTGACTGAATGAAAGGAGCTGGCATCTCACTCTCTTTGAATCTTCTTTATCATGCTAGGATTGACAGGAAAAAGCAAAAAATTTCAGAATTGCACCTTGCAATGTGGAGATATTACTGTTTGTGCATTTACAATATTCATTGATTTTTGCCATTGAAAAACATGCTTTTCATATACCAGAAATGTTTGAAGCTACTGACTGAATGAAAGGAGCTGGCATCTCACTCTCTTTGAATCTTCTTTATCATGCTAGGATTAACAGGAAAAAGCAAAAAATTTCAGAATTGCACCTTGCAATGTGGAGATATTACTGTTTGTGCATTTACAATATTCATTGATTTTTGCCATTGAAAAACATGTTTTTCATATACCAGAAATGTTTGAAGCTACTGACTGAATGAAAGGAGCTGGCATCTCACTCTCTTTGAATCTTCTTTATCATGCTAGGATTAACAGGAAAAAGCAAAAAATTTCAGAATTGCACCTTGCAATGTGGAGATATTACTGTTTGTGCATTTACAATATTCATTGATTTTTGCCATTGAAAAACATGTTTTTCATATACCAGAAATGTTTGAAGCTACTGACTGAATGAAAGGAGCTGGCATCTCACTCTCTTTGAATCTTCTTTATCATGCTAGGATTAACAGGAAAAAGCTAAAAATTTCAGAATTGCACTGTGCAATGTGGAGATATTACTGTTTGTGCATTTACAATATTCATTGATTTTTGCCATTGAAAAACATGTTTTTCATATACCAGAAATGTTTGAAGCTACTGACTGAATGAAAGGAGCTGGCATCTCCCTCTCTTTGAATCTTCTTTATCATGCTAGGATTAGCAGGAAAAAGCAAAAAATTTCAGAATTGCACCTTGCAATGTGGAGATATTACTGTTTGTGCATTTACAATATTCATTGATTTTTGCCATTGAAAAACATGTTTTTCATATACCAGAAATGTTTGAAGCTACTGACTGAATGAAAGGAGCTGGCATCTCACTCTCTTTGAATCTTCTTTATCATGCTAGGATTAACAGGAAAAAGCTAAAAATTTCAGAATTGCACCGTGCAATGTGGAGATATTACTGTTTGTGCATTTACAATATTCATTGATTTTTGCCATTGAAAAACATGTTTTTCATATACCAGAAATGTTTGAAGCTACTGACTGAATGAAAGGAGCTGGCATCTCACTCTCTTTGAATCTTCTTTATCATGCTAGGATTAACAGGAAAAAGCAAAAAATTTCAGAATTGCACCTTGCAATGTGGAGATATTACTGTTTGTGCATTTACAATATTCATTGATTTTTGCCATTGAAAAACATGTTTTTCATATACCAGAAATGTTTGAAGCTACTGACTGAATGAAAGGAGCTGGCATCTCACTCTCTTTGAATCTTCTTTATCATGCTAGGATTAACAGGAAAAAGCTAAAAATTTCAGAATTGCACCGTGCAATGTGGAGATATTACTGTTTGTGCATTTACAATATTCATTGATTTTTGCCATTGAAAAACATGTTTTTCATATACCAGAAATGTTTGAAGCTACTGACTGAATGAAAGGAGCTGGCATCTCACTCTCTTTGAATCTTCTTTATCATGCTAGGATTAGCAGGAAAAAGCAAAAAATTTCAGAATTGCACCTTGCAATGTGGAGATATTACTGTTTGTGCATTTACAATATTCATTGATTTTTGCCATTGAAAAACATGTTTTTCATATACCAGAAATGTTTGAAGCTACTGACTGAATGAAAGGAGCTGGCATCTCACTCTCTTTGAATCTTCTTTATCATGCTAGGATTAACAGGAAAAAGCTAAAAATTTCAGAATTGCACCGTGCAATGTGGAGATATTACTGTTTGTGCATTTACAATATTCATTGATTTTTGCCATTGAAAAACGTTTTTCATATACCAGAAATGTTTGAAGCTACTGACTGAATGAAAGGAGCTGGCATCTCACTCTCTTTGAATCTTCTTTATCATGCTAGGATTAACAGGAAAAAGCTAAAAATTTCAGAATTGCACCGTGCAATGTGGAGATATTACTGTTTGTGCATTTACAATATTCATTGATTTTTGCCATTGAAAAACGTTTTTCATATACCAGAAATGTTTGAAGCTACTGACTGAATGAAAGGAGCTGGCATCTCACTCTCTTTGAATCTTCTTTATCATGCTAGGATTAACAGGAAAAAGCTAAAAATTTCAGAATTGCACCGTGCAATGTGGAGATATTACTGTTTGTGCATTTACAATATTCATTGATTTTTGCCATTGAAAAACATGTTTTTCATATACCAGAAATGTTTGAAGCTACTGACTGAATGAAAGGAGCTGGCATCTCACTCTCTTTGAATCTTCTTTATCATGCTAGGATTAGCAGGAAAAAGCAAAAAATTTCAGAATTGCACCTTGCAATGTGGAGATATTACTGTTTGTGCATTTACAATATTCATTGATTTTTGCCATTGAAAAACATGTTTTTCATATACCAGAAATGTTTGAAGCTACTGACTGAATGAAAGGAGCTGGCATCTCACTCTCTTTGAATCTTCTTTATCATGCTAGGATTAACAGGAAAAAGCTAAAAATTTCAGAATTGCACCGTGCAATGTGGAGATATTACTGTTTGTGCATTTACAATATTCATTGATTTTTGCCATTGAAAAACATGTTTTTCATATACCAGAAATGTTTGAAGCTACTGACTGAATGAAAGGAGCTGGCATCTCACTCTCTTTGATTCTTCTTTATCATGCTAGGATTAGCAGGAAAAAGCAAAAAATTTCAGAACTGCACCTTGCAATGTGGAGATATTACTGTTTGTGCATTTACAATATTCATTGATTTTTGCCATTGAAAAACATGTTTTTCATATACCAGAAATGTTTGAAGCTACTGACTGAATGAAAGGAGCTGGCATCTCACTCTCTTTGAATCTTCTTTATCATGCTAGGATTAACAGGAAAAAGCAAAAAATTTCAGAATTGCACCTTGCAATGTGGAGATATTACTGTTTGTGCATTTACAATATTCATTGATTTTTGCCATTGAAAAACATGTTTTTCATATACCAGAAATGTTTGAAGCTACTGACTGAATGAAAGGAGCTGGCATCTCACTCTCTTTGAATCTTCTTTATCATGCTAGGATTAACAGGAAAAAGCTAAAAATTTCAGAATTGCACCGTGCAATGTGGAGATATTACTGTTTGTGCATTTACAATATTCATTGATTTTTGCCATTGAAAAACATGTTTTTCATATACCAGAAATGTTTGAAGCTAATGACTGAATGAAAGGAGCTGGCATCTCACTCTCTTTGAATCTTCTTTATCATGCTAGGATTAACAGGAAAAAGCTAAAAATTTCAGAATTGCACCGTGCAATGTGGAGATATTACTGTTTGTGCATTTACAATATTCATTGATTTTTGCCATTGAAAAACATGTTTTTCATATACCAGAAATGTTTGAAGCTACTGACTGAATGAAAGGAGCTGGCATCTCACTCTCTTTGAATCTTCTTTATCATGCTAGGATTAGCAGGAAAAAGCAAAAAATTTCAGAATTGCACCTTGCAATGTGGAGATATTACTGTTTGTGCATTTACAATATTCATTGATTTTTGCCATTGAAAAACATGTTTTTCATATACCAGAAATGTTTGAAGCTACTGACTGAATGAAAGGAGCTGGCAACTCACTCTATTTGAATCTTCTTTATCATGCTAGGATTAACAGGAAAAATCTAAAAATTTCAGAATTGCACCGTGCAATGTGGAGATATTACTGTTTGTGCATTTACAATATTCATTGATTTTTGCCATTGAAAAACATGTTTTTCATATACCAGAAATGTTTGAAGCTACTGACTGAATGAAAGGAGCTGGCATCTCACTCTCTTTGAATCTTCTTTATCATGCTAGGATTAGCAGGAAAAAGCAAAAAATTTCAGAATTGCACCTTGCAATGTGGAGATATTACTGTTTGTGCATTTACAATATTCATTGATTTTTGCCATTGAAAAACATGTTTTTCATATACCAGAAATGTTTGAAGCTACTGACTGAATGAAAGGAGCTGGCATCTCACTCTCTTTGAATCTTCTTTATCATGCTAGGATTAACAGGAAAAAGCAAAAAATTTCAGAATTGCACCTTGCAATGTGGAGATATTACTGTTTGTGCATTTACAATATTCATTGATTTTTGCCATTGAAAAACATGTTTTTCATATACCAGAAATGTTTGAAGCTACTGACTGAATGAAAGGAGCTGGCATCTCACTCTCTTTGAATCTTTATCATGCTAGGATTAACAGGAAAAAGCTAAAAATTTCAGAATTGCACCGTGCAATGTGGAGATATTACTGTTTGTGCATTTACAATATTCATTGATTTTTGCCATTGAAAAACATGTTTTTCATATACCAGAAATGTTTGAAGCTACTGACTGAATGAAAGGAGCTGGCATCTCACTCTCTTTGAATCTTCTTTATCATGCTAGGATTAGCAGGAAAAAGCAAAAAATTTCAGAATTGCACCTTGCAATGTGGAGATATTACTGTTTGTGCATTTACAATATTCATTGATTTTTGCCATTGAAAAACATGTTTTTCATATACCAGAAATGTTTGAAGCTACTGACTGAATGAAAGGAGCTGGCATCTCACTCTCTTTGAATCTTCTTTATCATGCTAGGATTAACAGGAAAAAGCTAAAAATTTCAGAATTGCACCGTGCAATGTGGAGATATTACTGTTTGGGCATTTACAATATTCATTGATTTTTGCCATTGAAAAACATGTTTTTCATATACCAGAAATGTTTGAAGCTACTGACTGAATGAAAGGAGCTGGCATCTCACTCTCTTTGAATCTTCTTTATCATGCTAGGATTAGCAGGAAAAAGCAAAAAATTTCAGAATTGCACCTTGCAATGTGGAGATATTACTGTTTGTGCATTTACAATATTCATTGATTTTTGCCATTGAAAAACATGTTTTTCATATACCAGAAATGTTTGAAGCTACTGACTGAATGAAAGGAGCTGGCATCTCACTCTCTTTGAATCTTCTTTATCATGCTAGGATTAACAGGAAAAAGCAAAAAGTTTCAGAATTGCACCTTGCAATGTGGAGATATTACTGTTTGTGCATTTACAATATTCATTGATTTTTGCCATTGAAAAACATGTTTTTCATATACCAGAAATGTTTGAAGCTACTGACTGAATGAAAGGAGCTGGCATCTCACTCTCTTTGAATCTTCTTTGTCATGCTAGGATTAACAGGAAAAAGCTAAAAATTTCAGAATTGCACCGTGCAATGTGGAGATATTACTGTTTGTGCATTTACAATATTCATTGATTTTTGCCATTGAAAAACATGTTTTTCATATACCAGAAATGTTTGAAGCTACTGACTGAATGAAAGGAGCTGGCATCTCACTCTCTTTGAATCTTCTTTATCATGCTAGGATTAGCAGGAAAAAGCAAAAAATTTCAGAATTGCACCTTGCAATGTGGAGATATTACTGTTTGTGCATTTACAATATTCATTGATTTTTGCCATTGAAAAACATGTTTTTCATATACCAGAAATGTTTGAAGCTACTGACTGAATGAAAGGAGCTGGCATCTCACTCTCTTTGAATCTTCTTTATCATGCTAGGATTAACAGGAAAAAGCTAAAAATTTCAGAATTGCACCGTGCAATGTGGAGATATTACTGTTTGTGCATTTACAATATTCATTGATTTTTGCCATTGAAAAACATGTTTTTCATATACCAGAAATGTTTGAAGCTACTGACTGAATGAAAGGAGCTGGCATCTCACTCTCTTTGAATCTTCTTTATCATGCTAGGATTAGCAGGAAAAAGCAAAAAATTTCAGAATTGCACCTTGCAATGTGGAGATATTACTGTTTGTGCATTTACAATATTCATTGATTTTTGCCATTGAAAAACATGTTTTTCATATACCAGAAATGTTTGAAGCTACTGACTGAATGAAAGGAGCTGGCATCTCACTCTCTTTGAATCTTCTTTATCATGCTAGGATTAACAGGAAAAAGCAAAAAATTTCAGAATTGCACCGTGCAATGTGGAGATATTACTGTTTGTGCATTTACAATATTCATTGATTTTTGCCATTGAAAAACATGTTTTTCATATACCAGAAATGTTTGAAGCTACTGACTGAATGAAAGGAGCTGGCATCTCACTCTCTTTGAATCTTCTTTATCATGCTAGGATTAACAGGAAAAAGCTAAAAATTTCAGAATTGCACCGTGCAATGTGGAGATATTACTGTTTGTGCATTTACAATATTCATTGATTTTTGCCATTGAAAAACATGTTTTTCATATACCAGAAATGTTTGAAGCTACTGACTGAATGAAAGGAGCTGGCATCTCACTCTCTTTGAATCTTCTTTATCATGCTAGGATTAGCAGGAAAAAGCAAAAAATTTCAGAATTGCACCTTGCAATGTGGAGATATTACTGTTTGTGCATTTACAATATTCATTGATTTTTGCCATTGAAAAACATGTTTTTCATATACCAGAAATGTTTGAAGCTACTGACTGAATGAAAGGAGCTGGCATCTCACTCTCTTTGAATCTTCTTTATCATGCTAGGATTAACAGGAAAAAGCTAAAAATTTCAAAATTGCACCGTGCAATGTGGAGATATTACTGTTTGTGCATTTACAATATTCATTGATTTTTGCCATTGAAAAACATGTTTTTCATATACCAGAAATGTTTGAAGCTACTGACTGAATGAAAGGAGCTGGCATCTCACTCTCTTTGAATCTTCTTTATCATGCTAGGATTAGCAGGAAAAAGCAAAAAATTTCAGAATTGCACCTTGCAATGTGGAAATATTACTGTTTGTGCATTTACAATATTCATTGATTTTTGCCATTGAAAAACATGTTTTTCATATACCAGAAATGTTTGAAGCTACTGACTGAATGAAAGGAGCTGGCATCTCACTCTCTTTGAATCTTCTTTATCATGCTAGGATTAACAGGAAAAAGCTAAAAATTTCAGAATTGCACCTTGCAATGTGGAGATATTACTGTTTGTGCATTTACAATATTCATTGATTTTTGCCATTGAAAAACATGTTTTTCATATACCAGAAATGTTTGAAGCTACTGACTGAATGAAAGGAGCTGGCATCTCACTCTCTTTGAATCTTCTTTATCATGCTAGGATTAACAGGAAAAAGCTAAAAATTTCAGAATTGCACTGTGCAATGTGGAGATATTACTGTTTGTTCATTTACAATATTCATTGATTTTTGCCATTGAAAAACATGTTTTTCATATACCAGAAATGTTTGAAGCTACTGACTGAATGAAAGGAGCTGGCATCTCACTCTCTTTGAATCTTCTTTATCATGCTAGGATTAGCAGGAAAAAGCAAAAAATTTCAGAATTGCACCTTGCAATGTGGAGATATTACTGTTTGTGCATTTACAATATTCATTGATTTTTGCCATTGAAAAACATGTTTTTCATATACCAGAAATGTTTGAAGCTACTGACTGAATGAAAGGAGCTGGCATCTCACTCTCTTTGAATCTTCTTTATCATGCTAGGATTAACAGGAAAAAGCTAAAAATTTCAGAATTGCACCTTGCAATGCGGAGAAATTACTGTTTGTGCATTTACAATATTGATTTTTGCCATTGAAAAACGTCCAGAAATGATTGAAGCTACTGACTGAATGAAAGGAGCTGGCATCTCACTCTCTTTGAATCTTCTTTATCATGCTAAGAGGAGCAGGAAAAAGCAAAAAATTTCAGAATTGCACCTTGCAATGCGGAGAAATTACTGTTTGTGCATTTACAATATTCATTGATTTTTGCCATTGAAAAACATCATGTTATTCATATACCAGAAATGTTTGAAGCTACTGACTGAATGAAAGGAGCTGGCATCTCACTCTCTTTGAATCTTCTTTATCATGCTAAGAGGAGCAGGAAAAAGCAAAAAATTTCAGAATTGCACCTTGCAATGCGGAGAAATTACTGTTTGTGCATTTACAATATTCATTGATTTTTGCCATTGAAAAACGTCCAGAAATGATTGAAGCTACTGACTGAATGAAAGGAGCTGGCATCTCACTCTCTTTGAATCTTCTTTATCATGCTAAGAGGAGCAGGAAAAGGCAAAAAATTTCAGAATTGCACCTTGCAATGCGGAGAAATTACTGTTTGTGCATTTACAATATTCATTGATTTTTGCCATTGAAAAACATCATGTTATTCATATACCAGAAATGATTGAAGCTACTGACTGAATGAAAGGAGCTGGCATCTCACTCTCTTTGAATCTTCTTTATCATGCTAGGATTAACAGGAAAAAGCTAAAAATTTCAGAATTGCACCGTGCAATGTGGAGATATTACTGTTTGTGCATTTACAATATTCATTGATTTTTGCCATTGAAAAACATGTTTTTCATATACCAGAAATGTTTGAAGCTACTGACTGAATGAAAGGAGCTGGCATCTCACTCTCTTTGAATCTTCTTTATCATGCTAGGATTAGCAGGAAAAAGCAAAAAATTTCAGAATTGCACCTTGCAATGTGGAGATATTACTGTTTGTGCATTTACAATATTCATTGATTTTTGCCATTGAAAAACATGTTTTTCATATACCAGAAATGTTTGAAGCTACTGACTGAATGAAAGGAGCTGGCATCTCACTCTCTTTGAATCTTCTTTATCATGCTAGGATTAACAGGAAAAAGCTAAAAATTTCAAAATTGCACCGTGCAATGTGGAGATATTACTGTTTGTGCATTTACAATATTCATTGATTTTTGCCATTGAAAAACATGTTTTTCATATACCAGAAATGTTTGAAGCTACTGACTGAATGAAAGGAGCTGGCATCTCACTCTCTTTGAATCTTCTTTATCATGCTAGGATTAGCAGGAAAAAGCAAAAAATTTCAGAATTGCACCTTGCAATGTGGAAATATTACTGTTTGTGCATTTACAATATTCATTGATTTTTGCCATTGAAAAACATGTTTTTCATATACCAGAAATGTTTGAAGCTACTGACTGAATGAAAGGAGCTGGCATCTCACTCTCTTTGAATCTTCTTTATCATGCTAGGATTAACAGGAAAAAGCTAAAAATTTCAGAATTGCACCTTGCAATGTGGAGATATTACTGTTTGTGCATTTACAATATTCATTGATTTTTGCCATTGAAAAACATGTTTTTCATATACCAGAAATGTTTGAAGCTACTGACTGAATGAAAGGAGCTGGCATCTCACTCTCTTTGAATCTTCTTTATCATGCTAGGATTAACAGGAAAAAGCTAAAAATTTCAGAATTGCACTGTGCAATGTGGAGATATTACTGTTTGTTCATTTACAATATTCATTGATTTTTGCCATTGAAAAACATGTTTTTCATATACCAGAAATGTTTGAAGCTACTGACTGAATGAAAGGAGCTGGCATCTCACTCTCTTTGAATCTTCTTTATCATGCTAGGATTAGCAGGAAAAAGCAAAAAATTTCAGAATTGCACCTTGCAATGTGGAGATATTACTGTTTGTGCATTTACAATATTCATTGATTTTTGCCATTGAAAAACATGTTTTTCATATACCAGAAATGTTTGAAGCTACTGACTGAATGAAAGGAGCTGGCATCTCACTCTCTTTGAATCTTCTTTATCATGCTAGGATTAACAGGAAAAAGCTAAAAATTTCAGAATTGCACCTTGCAATGCGGAGAAATTACTGTTTGTGCATTTACAATATTGATTTTTGCCATTGAAAAACGTCCAGAAATGATTGAAGCTACTGACTGAATGAAAGGAGCTGGCATCTCACTCTCTTTGAATCTTCTTTATCATGCTAAGAGGAGCAGGAAAAAGCAAAAAATTTCAGAATTGCACCTTGCAATGCGGAGAAATTACTGTTTGTGCATTTACAATATTCATTGATTTTTGCCATTGAAAAACATCATGTTATTCATATACCAGAAATGTTTGAAGCTACTGACTGAATGAAAGGAGCTGGCATCTCACTCTCTTTGAATCTTCTTTATCATGCTAAGAGGAGCAGGAAAAAGCAAAAAATTTCAGAATTGCACCTTGCAATGCGGAGAAATTACTGTTTGTGCATTTACAATATTCATTGATTTTTGCCATTGAAAAACGTCCAGAAATGATTGAAGCTACTGACTGAATGAAAGGAGCTGGCATCTCACTCTCTTTGAATCTTCTTTATCATGCTAAGAGGAGCAGGAAAAGGCAAAAAATTTCAGAATTGCACCTTGCAATGCGGAGAAATTACTGTTTGTGCATTTACAATATTCATTGATTTTTGCCATTGAAAAACATCATGTTATTCATATACCAGAAATGATTGAAGCTACTGACTGAATGAAAGGAGCTGGCATCTCACTCTCTTTGAATCTTCTTTATCATGCTAAGAGGAGCAGGAAAAAGCAAAAAATTTCAGAATTGCACCTTGCAATGCGGAGAAATTACTGTTTGTGCATTTACAATATTCATTGATTTTTGCCATTGAAAAACGTCCAGAAATGATTGAAGCTACTGACTGAATGAAAGGAGCTGGCATCTCACTCTCTTTGAATCTTCTTTATCATGCTAAGAGGAGCAGGAAAAAGCAAAAAATTTCAGAATTGCACCTTGCAATGCGGAGAAATTACTGTTTGTGCATTTACAATATTCATTGATTTTTGCCATTGAAAAACGTCCAGAAATGATTGAAGCTACTGACTGAATGAAAGGAGCTGGCATCTCAGTCTCTTTGAATCTTCTTTATCATGCTAAGAGGAGCAGGAAAAAGCAAAAAATTTCAGAATTGCACCTTGCAATGCGGAGAAATTACTGTTTGTGCATCTACAATATTCATTGATTTTTGCCATTGAAAAACATCATGTTATTCATATACCAGAAATGTTTGAAGCTACTGACTGAATGAAAGGAGCTGGCATCTCACTCTATTTGAATCTTCTTTATCATGCTAAGAGGAGCAGGAAAAAGCAAAAAATTTCAGAATTGCACCTTGCAATGCGGAGAAATTACTGTTTGTGCATTTACAATATTCATTGATTTTTGCCATTGAAAAACATCATGTTATTCATATACCAGAAATGTTTGAAGCTACTGACTGAATGAAAGGAGCTGGCATCTCACTCTCTTTGAATCTTCTTTATCATGCTAAGAGGAGCAGGAAAAAGCAAAAAATTTCAGAATTGCACCTTGCAATGCGGAGAAATTACTGTTTGTGCATTTACAATATTCTTTGATTTTTGCCATTGAAAAACGTCCAGAAATGATTGAAGCTACTGACTGAATGAAAGGAGCTGGCATCTCACTCTCTTTGAATCTTCTTTATCATGCTAAGAGGAGCAGGAAAAAGCAAAAAATTTCAGAATTGCACCTTGCAATGCGGAGAAATTACTGTTTGTGCATTTACAATATTCATTGATTTTTGCCATTGAAAAACGTCCAGAAATGATTGAAGCTACTGACTGAATGAAAGGAGCTGGCATCTCACTCTCTTTGAATCTTCTTTATCATGCTAAGAGGAGCAGGAAAAGGCAAAAAATTTCAGAATTGCACCTTGCAATGCGGAGAAATTACTGTTTGTGCATTTACAATATTCATTGATTTTTGCCATTGAAAAACATCATGTTATTCATATACCAGAAATGATTGAAGCTACTGACTGAATGAAAGGAGCTGGCATCTCACTCTCTTTGAATCTTCTTTATCATGCTAAGAGGAGCAGGAAAAAGCAAAAAATTTCAGAATTGCACCTTGCAATGCGGAGAAATTACTGTTTGTGCATTTACAATATTCATTGATTTTTGCCATTGAAAAACGTCCAGAAATGATTGAAGCTACTGACTGAATGAAAGGAGCTGGCATCTCACTCTCTTTGAATCTTCTTTATCATGCTAAGAGGAGCAGGAAAAAGCAAAAAATTTCAGAATTGCACCTTGCAATGCGGAGAAATTACTGTTTGTGCATTTACAATATTCATTGATTTTTGCCATTGAAAAACGTCCAGAAATGATTGAAGCTACTGACTGAATGAAAGGAGCTGGCATCTCAGTCTCTTTGAATCTTCTTTATCATGCTAAGAGGAGCAGGAAAAAGCAAAAAATTTCAGAATTGCACCTTGCAATGCGGAGAAATTACTGTTTGTGCATCTACAATATTCATTGATTTTTGCCATTGAAAAACATCATGTTATTCATATACCAGAAATGTTTGAAGCTACTGACTGAATGAAAGGAGCTGGCATCTCACTCTATTTGAATCTTCTTTATCATGCTAAGAGGAGCAGGAAAAAGCAAAAAATTTCAGAATTGCACCTTGCAATGCGGAGAAATAACTGTTTGTGCATTTACAATATTCATTGATTTTTGCCATTGAAAAACATCATGTTATTCATATACCAGAAATGTTTGAAGCTACTGACTGAATGAAAGGAGCTGGCATCTCACTCTCTTTGAATCTTCTTTATCATGCTAAGAGGAGCAGGAAAAAGCAAAAAATTTCAGAATTGCACCTTGCAATGCGGAGAAATTACTGTTTGTGCATTTACAATATTCTTTGATTTTTGCCATTGAAAAACGTCCAGAAATGATTGAAGCTACTGACTGAATGAAAGGAGCTGGCATCTCACTCTCTTTGAATCTTCTTTATCATGCTAAGAGGAGCAGGAAAAAGCAAAAAATTTCAGAATTGCACCTTGCAATGCGGAGAAATTACTGTTTGTGCATTTACAATATTCATTGATTTTTGCCATTGAAAAACGTCCAGAAATGATTGAAGCTACTGACTGAATGAAAGGAGCTGGCATCTCACTCTCTTTGAATCTTCTTTATCATGCTAAGAGGAGCAGGAAAAGCAAAAAATTTCAGAATTGCACCTTGCAATGCGGAGAAATTACTGTTTGTGCATTTACAATATTCATTAATTTTTGCCATTGAAAAACATCATGTTATTCATATCCCAGAAATGTTTGAAGCTACTGACTGAATGAAAGAAGCTGGCATCTCACTCTCTTTTAATCTTCTTTATCATGCTAAGAGGAGCAGGAAAAAGCAAAAAATTTCAGAATTGCACCTTGCAATGCGGAGAAATTACTGTTTGTGCATTTACAATATTCATTGATTTTTGCCATTGAAAAACGTCCAGAAATGATTGAAGCTACTGACTGAATGAAAGGAGCTGGCATCTCACTCTCTTTGAATCTTCTTTATCATGCTAAGAGGAGCAGGAAAAAGCAAAAAATTTCAGAATTGCACCTTGCAATGCGGAGAACTTACTGTTTGTGCATTTACAATATTCATTGATTTTTGCCATTGAAAAACATCATGTTATTCATATACCAGAAATGTTTGAAGCTACTGACTGAATGAAAGGAGCTGGCATCTCACTCTCTTTGAATCTTCTTTATCATGCTAAGAGGAGCAGGAAAAAGCAAAAAATTTCAGAATTGCACCTTGCAATGCGGAGAAATTACTGTTTGTGCATTTACAATATTCATTGATTTTTGCCATTGAAAAACGTCCAGAAATGATTGAAGCTACTGACTGAATGAAAGGAGCTGGCATCTCACTCTCTTTGAATCTTCTTTATCATGCTAAGAGGAGCAGGAAAATGCAAGAAATTTCAGAAT
Organism: Phyllobates terribilis; assembly: GCF_046119375.1. NCBI lineage: Eukaryota > Metazoa > Chordata > Amphibia > Anura > Dendrobatidae > Phyllobates > Phyllobates terribilis. The sequence goes on from NW_027367607.1 coordinate 29,630, forward strand.
TGCACCTTGCAATGCGGAGAAATTACTGTTTGTGCATTTACAATATTCATTGATTTTTGCCATTGAAAAACATCCAGAAATGATTGAAGCTACTGACTGAATGAAAGGAGCTGGCATCTCACTCTCTTTGAATCTTCTTTATCATGCTAAGAGGAGCAGGAAAAAGCCAAAAATTTCAGAATTGCACCTTGCAATGCGGAGAAATTACTGTTTGTGCATTTACAATATTCATTGATTTTTGCCATTGAAAAACATCATGTTATTCATATACCAGAAATGATTGAAGCTACTGACTGAATGAAAGGAGCTGGCATCTCACTCTCTTTGAATCTTCTTTATCATGCAAAGAGGAGCAGGAAAAAGCAAAAAATTTCAGAATTGCACCTTGCATTGCGGAGAAATTACTGTTTGTGCATTTACAATATTCATTGATTTTTGCCATTGAAAAACGTCCAGAAATGATTGAAGCTACTGACTGAATGAAAGGAGCTGGCATCTCACTCTCTTTGAATCTTCTTTATCATGCTAAGAGGAGCAGGAAAAAGCAAAAAATTTCAGAATTGCACCTTGCAATGCGGAGAAATTACTGTTTGTGCATTTACAATATTCATTGATTTTTGCCATTGAAAAACGTCCAGAAATGATTGAAGCAACTGACTGAATGAAAGGAGCTGGCATCTCACTCTCTTTGAATCTTCTTTATCATGCTAAGAGGAGCAGGAAAAAGCAAAAAATTTCAGAATTGCACCTTGCAATGCGGAGAAATTACTGTTTGTGCATTTACAATATTCATTGATTTTTGCCATTGAAAAACGTCCAGAAATAATTGAAGCTACTGACTGAATGAAAGGAGCTGGCATCTCACTCTCTTTGAATCTTCTTTATCATGCTAAGAGGAGCAGGAAAAAGCAAAAAATTTCAGAATTGCAACTTGCAATGCGGAGAAATTACTGTTTGTGCATTTACAATATTCATTGATTTTTGCCATTGAAAAACATCATGTTATTCATATACCAGAAATGATTGAAGCTACTGACTGAATGAAAGGAGCTGGCATCTCACTCTCTTTGAATCTTCTTTATCATGCTAAGAGGAGCAGGAAAAAGCAAAAAATTTCAGAATTGCACCTTGCAATGCGGAGAAATTACTGTTTGTGCATTTACAATATTCATTGATTTTTGCCATTGAAAAACGTCCAGAAATGATTGAAGCTACTGACTGAATGAAAGGAGCTGGCATCTCACTCTCTTTGAATCTTCTTTATCATGCTAAGAGGAGCAGGAAAAAGCAAAAAATTTCAGAATTGCACCTTGCAATGCGGAGAAATTACTGTTTGTGCTTTTACAATATTCATTGATTTTTGCCATTGAAAAACATCATGTTATTCATATACCAGAAATGTTTGAAGCTACTGACTGAATGAAAGGAGCTGGCATCTCACTCTCTTTGAATCTTCTTTATCATGCTAAGAGGAGCAGGAGAAAGCAAAATTTCAGAATTGCACCTTGCAATGCGGAGAAATTACTGTTTGTGCATTTACAATATTCATTGATTTTTGCCATTGAAAAATGTCCAGAAATGATTGAAGCTGCTGACTGAATGAAAGGAGCTGGCATCTCACTCTCTTTGAATCTTCTTTATCATGCTAAGAGGAGCAGGAAAAAGCAGAAAATTTCAGAATTGCACCTTGCAATGCGGAGAAATTACTGTTTGTGCATTTACAATATTCATTGATTTTTGCCATTGAAAAACATCATGTTATTCATATACCAGAAATGATTGAAGCTACTGACTGAATGAAAGGAGCTGGCATCTCACTCTCTTTGAATCTTCTTTATCATGCTAAGAGGAGCAGGAAAAAGCAAAAAATTTCAGAATTGCACCTTGCAATGCGGAGAAATTACTGTTTGTGCATTTACAATATTCATTGATTTTTGCCATTGAAAAACGTCCAGAAATGATTGAAGCAACTGACTGAATGAAAGGAGCTGGCATCTCACTCTCTTTGAATCTTCTTTATCATGCTAAGAGGAGCAGGAAAAAGCAAAAAATTTCAGAATTGCACCTTGCAATGCGGAGAAATTACTGTTTGTGCATTTACAATATTCATTGATTTTTGCCATTGAAAAACGTCCAGAAATAATTGAAGCTACTGACTGAATGAAAGGAGCTGGCATCTCACTCTCTTTGAATCTTCTTTATCATGCTAAGAGGAGCAGGAAAAAGCAAAAAATTTCAGAATTGCAACTTGCAATGCGGAGAAATTACTGTTTGTGCATTTACAATATTCATTGATTTTTGCCATTGAAAAACATCATGTTATTCATATACCAGAAATGATTGAAGCTACTGACTGAATGAAAGGAGCTGGCATCTCACTCTCTTTGAATCTTCTTTATCATGCTAAGAGGAGCAGGAAAAAGCAAAAAATTTCAGAATTGCACCTTGCAATGCGGAGAAATTACTGTTTGTGCATTTACAATATTCATTGATTTTTGCCATTGAAAAACGTCCAGAAATGATTGAAGCTACTGATTGAATGAAAGGAGCTGGCATCTCACTCTCTTTGAATCTTCTTTATCATGCTAAGAGGAGCAGGAAAAAGCAAAAAATTTCAGAATTGCACCTTGCAATGCGGAGAAATTACTGTTTGTGCTTTTACAATATTCATTGATTTTTGCCATTGAAAAACATCATGTTATTCATATACCAGAAATGTTTGAAGCTACTGACTGAATGAAAGGAGCTGGCATCTCACTCTCTTTGAATCTTCTTTATCATGCTAAGAGGAGCAGGAAAAAGCAAAAAATTTCAGAATTGCACCTTGCAATGCGGAGAAATTACTGTTTGTGCATTTACAATATTCATTGATTTTTGCCATTGAAAAATGTCCAGAAATGATTGAAGCTGCTGACTGAATGAAAGGAGCTGGCATCTCACTCTCTTTGAATCTTCTTTATCATGCTAAGAGGAGCAGGAAAAAGCAAAAAATTTCAGAATTGCACCTTGCAATGCGGAGAAATTACTGTTTGTGCATTTACAATATTCATTGATTTTTGCCATTGAAAAACATCATGTTATTCATATGCCAGAAATGATTGAAGCTACTGACTGAATGAAAGGAGCTGGCATCTCACTCTCTTTGAATCTTCTTTATCATGCTAAGAGGAGCAGGAAAAAGCAAAAAATTTCAGAATTGCACCTTGCAATGCGGAGAAATTACTGTTTGTGCATTTACAATATTCATTGATTTTTGCCATTGAAAAACGTCCAGAAATGATTGAAGCTACTGACTGAATGAAAAGAGCTGGCATCTCACTCTCTTTGAATCTTCTTTATCATGCTAAGAGGAGCAGGAAAAAGCAAAAAATTTCAGAATTGCACCTTGCAATGCGGAGAAATTACTGTTTGTGCATTTACAATATTCATTGATTTTTGCCATTGAAAAATGTCCAGAAATGATTGAAGCTGCTGACTGAATGAAAGGAGCTGGCATCTCACTCTCTTTGAATCTTCTTTATCATGCTAAGAGGAGCAGGAAAAAGCAGAAAATTTCAGAATTGCACCTTGCAATGCGGAGAAATTACTGTTTGTGCATTTACAATATTCATTGATTTTTGCCATTGAAAAACATCATGTTATTCATATACCAGAAATGATTGAAGCTACTGACTGAATGAAAGGAGCTGGCATCTCACTCTCTTTGAATCTTCTTTATCATGCTAAGAGGAGCAGGAAAAAGCAAAAAATTTCAGAATTGCACCTTGCAATGCGGAGAAATTACTGTTTGTGCATTTACAATATTCATTGATTTTTGCCATTGAAAAACGTCCAGAAATGATTGAAGCAACTGACTGAATGAAAGGAGCTGGCATCTCACTCTCTTTGAATCTTCTTTATCATGCTAAGAGGAGCAGGAAAAAGCAAAAAATTTCAGAATTGCACCTTGCAATGCGGAGAAATTACTGTTTGTGCATTTACAATATTCATTGATTTTTGCCATTGAAAAACGTCCAGAAATAATTGAAGCTACTGACTGAATGAAAGGAGCTGGCATCTCACTCTCTTTGAATCTTCTTTATCATGCTAAGAGGAGCAGGAAAAAGCAAAAAATTTCAGAATTGCAACTTGCAATGCGGAGAAATTACTGTTTGTGCATTTACAATATTCATTGATTTTTGCCATTGAAAAACATCATGTTATTCATATACCAGAAATGATTGAAGCTACTGACTGAATGAAAGGAGCTGGCATCTCACTCTCTTTGAATCTTCTTTATCATGCTAAGAGGAGCAGGAAAAAGCAAAAAATTTCAGAATTGCACCTTGCAATGCGGAGAAATTACTGTTTGTGCATTTACAATATTCATTGATTTTTGCCATTGAAAAACGTCCAGAAATGATTGAAGCTACTGATTGAATGAAAGGAGCTGGCATCTCACTCTCTTTGAATCTTCTTTATCATGCTAAGAGGAGCAGGAAAAAGCAAAAAATTTCAGAATTGCACCTTGCAATGCGGAGAAATTACTGTTTGTGCTTTTACAATATTCATTGATTTTTGCCATTGAAAAACATCATGTTATTCATATACCAGAAATGTTTGAAGCTACTGACTGAATGAAAGGAGCTGGCATCTCACTCTCTTTGAATCTTCTTTATCATGCTAAGAGGAGCAGGAAAAAGCAAAAAATTTCAGAATTGCACCTTGCAATGCGGAGAAATTACTGTTTGTGCATTTACAATATTCATTGATTTTTGCCATTGAAAAATGTCCAGAAATGATTGAAGCTGCTGACTGAATGAAAGGAGCTGGCATCTCACTCTCTTTGAATCTTCTTTATCATGCTAAGAGGAGCAGGAAAAAGCAAAAAATTTCAGAATTGCACCTTGCAATGCGGAGAAATTACTGTTTGTGCATTTACAATATTCATTGATTTTTGCCATTGAAAAACATCATGTTATTCATATGCCAGAAATGATTGAAGCTACTGACTGAATGAAAGGAGCTGGCATCTCACTCTCTTTGAATCTTCTTTATCATGCTAAGAGGAGCAGGAAAAAGCAAAAAATTTCAGAATTGCACCTTGCAATGCGGAGAAATTACTGTTTGTGCATTTACAATATTCATTGATTTTTGCCATTGAAAAACGTCCAGAAATGATTGAAGCTACTGACTGAATGAAAAGAGCTGGCATCTCACTCTCTTTGAATCTTCTTTATCATGCTAAGAGGAGCAGGAAAAAGCAAAAAATTTCAGAATTGCACCTTGCAATGCGGAGAAATTACTGTTTGTGCATTTACAATATTCATTGATTTTTGCCATTGAAAAACGTCCAGAAATGATTGAAGCTACTGACTGAATGAAAGGAGCTGGCATCTCACTCTCTTTGAATCTTCTTTATCATGCTAAGAGGAGCAGGAAAAAGCAAAAAATTTCAGAATTGCACCTTGCAATGCGGAGAAATTACTGTTTGTGCATTTACAATATTCATTGATTTTTGCCATTGAAAAACATCATGTTATTCATATACCAGAAATGATTGAAGCTACTGACTGAATGAAAGGAGCTGGCATCTCGCTCTCTTTGAATCTTCTTTATCATGCTAAGAGGAGCAGGAAAAAGCAAAAAATTTCAGAATTGCACCTTGCAATGCGGAGAAATTACTGTTTGTGCATTTACAATATTCATTGATTTTTGCCATTGAAAAACGTCCAGAAATGATTGAAGCTACTGACTGAATGAAAGGAGCTGGCATCTCACTCTCTTTGAATCTTCTTTATCATGCTAAGAGGAGCAGGAAAAAGCAAAAAATTTCAGAATTGCACCTTGCAATGTGGAGAAATTACTGTTTGTGCATTTACAATATTCATTGATTTTTGCCATTGAAAAACATCATGTTATTCATATACCAGAAATGATTGAAGCTACTGACTGAATGAAAGGAGCTGGCATCTCACTCTCTTTGAATCTTCTTTATCATGCTAAGAGGAGCAGGAAAAAGCAAAAAATTTCAGAATTGCACCTTGCAATGCGGAGAAATTACTGTTTGTGCATTTACAATATTCATTGATTTTTGCCATTGAAAAACGTCCAGAAATGATTGAAGCTACTGACTGAATGAAAGGAGCTGGCATCTCACTCTCTTTGAATCTTCTTTATCATGCTAAGAGGAGCAGGAAAAAGCAAAAAATTTCAGAATTGCACCTTGCAATGCGGAGAAATTACTGTTTGTGCTTTTACAATATTCATTGATTTTTGCCATTGAAAAACATCATGTTATTCATATACCAGAAATGTTTGAAGCTACTGACTGAATGAAAGGAGCTGGCATCTCACTCTCTTTGAATCTTCTTTATCATGCTAAGAGGAGCAGGAAAAAGCAAAAAATTTCAGAATTGCACCTTGCAATGCGGAGAAATTACTGTTTGTGCATTTACAATATTCATTGATTTTTGCCATTGAAAAACGTCCAGAAATGATTGAATCTACTGACTGAATGAATGGAGCTGGCATCTCACTCTCTTTGAATCTTCTTTATCATGCTAAGAGGAGCAGGAAAAAGCAAAAAATTTCAGAATTGCACCTTGCAATGCGGAGAAATTACTGTTTGTGCATTTACAATATTCATTGATTTTTGCCATTGAAAAACGTCCAGAAATGATTGAAGCTACTGACTGAATGAAAGGAGCTGGCATCTCACTCTCTTTGAATCTTCTTTATCATGCTAAGAGGAGCAGGAAAAAGCAAAAAATTTCAGAATTGCAACTTGCAATGCGGAGAAATTACTGTTTGTGCATTTACAATATTCATTGATTTTTGCCATTGAAAAACATCATGTTATTCATATACCAGAAATGATTGAAGCTACTGACTGAATGAAAGGAGCTGGCATCTCACTCTCTTTGAATCTTCTTTATCATGCTAAGAGGAGCAGGAAAAAGCAAAAAATTTCAGAATTGCACCTTGCAATGCGGAGAAATTACTGTTTGTGCATTTACAATATTCATTGATTTTTGCCATTGAAAAACGTCCAGAAATGATTGAAGCTACTGACTGAATGAAAGGAGCTGGCATCTCACTCTCTTTGAATCTTCTTTATCATGCTAAGAGGAGCAGGAAAAAGCAAAAAATTTCAGAATTGCACCTTGCAATGCGGAGAAATTACTGTTTGTGCTTTTACAATATTCATTGATTTTTGCCATTGAAAAACATCATGTTATTCATATACCAGAAATGTTTGAAGCTACTGACTGAATGAAAGGAGCTGGCATCTCACTCTCTTTGAATCTTCTTTATCATGCTAAGAGGAGCAGGAAAAAGCAAAAAATTTCAGAATTGCACCTTGCAATGCGGAGAAATTACTGTTTGTGCATTTACAATATTCATTGATTTTTGCCATTGAAAAACGTCCAGAAATGATTGAAGCTACTGACTGAATGAAAGGAGCTGGCATCTCACTCTCTTTGAATCTTCTTTATCATGCTAAGAGGAGCAGGAAAAAGCAAAAAATTTCAGAATTGCACCTTGCAATGCGGAGAAATTACTGTTTGTGCATTTACAATATTCATTGATTTTTGCCATTGAAAAACGTCCAGAAATGATTGAAGCTACTGACTGAATGAAAGGAGCTGGCATCTCACTCTCTTTGAATCTTCTTTATCATGCTAAGAGGAGCAGGAAAAAGCAAAAAATTTCAGAATTGCACCTTGCAATGCGGAGAAATTACTGTTTGTGCTTTTACAATATTCATTGATTTTTGCCGTTGAAAAACATCATGTTATTCATATACCAGAAATGTTTGAAGCTACTGACTGAATGAAAGGAGCTGGCATCTCACTCTCTTTGAATCTTCTTTATCATGCTAAGAGGAGCAGGAAAAAGCAAAAAATTTCAGAATTGCACCTTGCAATGCGGAGAAATTACTGTTTGTGCATTTACAATATTCATTGATTTTTGCCATTGAAAAACGTCCAGAAATGATTGAAGCTACTGACTGAATGAAAGGAGCTGGCATCTCACTCTCTTTGAATCTTCTTTATCATGCTAAGAGGAGCAGGAAAAAGCAAAAAATTTCAGAATTGCACCTTGCAATGCGGAGAAATTACTGTTTGTGCATTTACAATATTCATTGATTTTTGCCATTGAAAAACGTCCAGAAATGATTGAAGCTACTGACTGAATGAAAGGAGCTGGCATCTCACTCTCTTTGAATCTTCTTTATCATGCTAAGAGGAGCAGGAAAAAGCAAAAAATTTCAGAATTGCAACTTGCAATGCGGAGAAATTACTGTTTGTGCATTTACAATATTCATTGATTTTTGCCATTGAAAAACATCATGTTATTCATATACCAGAAATGATTGAAGCTACTGACTGAATGAAAGGAGCTGGCATCTCACTCTCTTTGAATCTTCTTTATCATGCTAAGAGGAGCAGGAAAAAGCAAAAAATTTCAGAATTGCACCTTGCAATGCGGAGAAATTACTGTTTGTGCATTTACAATATTCATTGATTTTTGCCATTGAAAAACGTCCAGAAATGATTGAAGCTACTGACTGAATGAAAGGAGCTGGCATCTCACTCTCTTTGAATCTTCTTTATCATGCTAAGAGGAGCAGGAAAAAGCAAAAAATTTCAGAATTGCACCTTGCAATGCGGAGAAATTACTGTTTGTGCTTTTACAATATTCATTGATTTTTGCCATTGAAAAACGTCCAGAAATGATTGAAGCTACTGACTGAATGAAAGGAGCTGGCATCTCACTCTCTTTGAATCTTCTTTATCATGCTAAGAGGAGCAGGAAAAAGCAAAAAATTTCAGAATTGCACCTTGCAATGCGGAGAAATTACTGTTTGTGCATTTACAATATTCATTGATTTTTGCCATTGAAAAACGTCCAGAAATGATTGAAGCTACTGACTGAATGAAAGGAGCTGGCATCTCACTCTCTTTGAATCTTCTTTATCATGCTAAGAGGAGCAGGAAAAAGCAAAAAATTTCAGAATTGCACCTTGCAATGCGGAGAAATTACTGTTTGTGCATTTACAATATTCATTGATTTTTGCCATTGAAAAACATCATGTTATTCATATACCAGAAATGTTTGAAGCTACTGACTGAATGAAAGGAGCTGGCATCTCACTCTCTTTGAATCTTCTTTATCATGCTAAGAGGAGCAGGAAAAAGCAAAAAATTTCAGAATTGCACCTTGCAATGCGGAGAAATTACTGTTTGTGCATTTACAATATTCATTGATTTTTGCCATTGAAAAACGTCCAGAAATGATTGAAGCTACTGACTGAATGAAAGGAGCTGGCATCTCACTCTCTTTGAATCTTCTTTATCATGCTAAGAGGAGCAGGAAAAAGCAAAAAATTTCAGAATTGCACCTTGCAATGCGGAGAAATTACTGTTTGTGCATTTACAATATTCATTGATTTTTGCCATTGAAAAACGTCCAGAAATGATTGAAGCTACTGACTGAATGAAAGGAGCTGGCATCTCACTCTCTTTGAATCTTCTTTATCATGCTAAGAGGAGCAGGAAAAAGCAAAAAATTTCAGAATTACACCTTGCAATGCGGAGAAATTACTCTTTGTGCATTTACAATATTCATTGATTTTTGCCATTGAAAAACATCATGTTATTCATATACCAGAAATGTTTGAAGCTACTGACTGAATGAAAGGAGCTGGCATCTCACTCTCTTTGAATCTTCTTTATCATGCTAAGAGGAGCAGGAAAAAGCAAAAAATTTCAGAATTGCACCTTGCAATGCGGAAAAATTACTGTTTGTGCATTTACAATATTCATTGATTTTTGCCATTGAAAAACATCATGTTATTCATATACCAGAAATGTTTGAAGCTACTGACTGAATGAAAGGAGCTGGCATCTCACTCTCTTTGAATCTTCTTTATCATGCTAAGAGGAGCAGGAAAAAGCAAAAAATTTCAGAATTGCACCTTGCAATGTGGAGAAATTACTGTTTGTGCATTTACAATATTCATTGATTTTTACCATTGAAAAACGTCCAGAAATGACTGAAGCTACTGACTGAATGAAAGTAGCTGGCATCTCACTCTCTTTGAATCTTCTTTATCATGCTAAGAGGAGCAGGAAAAAGCAAAAAATTTCAGACTTGCACCTTGCAATGCGGAGAAATTACTGTTTGTGCATTTACAATATTCATTGATTTTTGCCATTGAAAAACATCATGTTATTCATATACCAGAAATGTTTGAAGCTACTGACTGAATGAAAGGAGCTGGCACCTCACTCTCTTTGAATCTTCTTTATCATGCTAAGAGGAGCGGGAAAAAGCAAAAAATTTCAGAATTGCACCTTGCAATGCGGAGAAATTACTGTTTGTGCATTTACAATATTCATTGATTTTTGCCATTGAAAAACATCCAGAAATGATTGAAGGTACTGACTGAATGAAAGGAGCTGGCATCTCACTCTCTTTGAATCTTCTTTATCATGCTAAGAGGAGCAGGAAAAAGCAAAAAATTTCAGAATTGCACCTTGCAATGCGGAGAAATTACTGTTTGTGCATTTACAATATTCATTGATTTTTGCCATTGAAAAACGTCCAGAAATGATTGAAGCTACTGACTGAATGAAAGGAGCTGGCATCTCACTCTCTTTGAATCTTCTTTATCATGCTAAGAGGAGCAGGAAAAAGCAAAAAATTTCAGAATTGCACCTTGCAATGCGGAGAAATTACAGTTTGTGCATTTACAATATTCATTGATTTTTGCCATTGAAAAACATCCAGAAATGATTGAAGCTACTGACTGAATGAAAGGAGCTGGCATCTCACTCTCTTTGAATCTTCTTTATCATGCTAAGAGGAGCAGGAAAAAGCAAAAAATTTCAGAATTGCACCTTGCAATGCGGAGAAATTACTGTTTGTGCATTTACAATATTCATTGATTTTTGCCATTGAAAAACGTCCAGAAATGATTGAAGCTACTGACTGAATGAAAGGAGCTGGCATCTCACTCTCTTTGAATCTTCTTTATCATGCTAAGAGGAGCAGGAAAAAGCAAAAAATTTCAGAATTGCACCTTGCAATGCGGAGAAATTACTGTTTGTGCATTTACAATATTCATTGATTTTTGCCATTGAAAAACATCATGTTATTCATATACCAGAAATGATAGACGCTACTGACTGAATGAAAGGAGCTGGCATCTTACTCTCTTTGAATCTTCTTTGTCATGCTAAGAGGAGCAGGAAAAAGCAAAAAATTTCAGAATTGCACCTTGCAATGCGGAGAAATTACTGTTTGTGCATTTACAATATTCATTGATTTTTGCCATTGAAAAACGTCCAGAAATGATTGAAGCTACTGACTGAATGAAAGGAGCTGGCATCTCACTCTCTTTGAATCTTCTTTATCATGCTAAGTGGAGCAGGAAAAAGCAAAAAATTTCAGAATTGCACCTTGCAATGCGGAGAAATTACTGTTTGTGCATTTACAATATTCATTGATTTTTGCCATTGAAAAACATCATGTTATTCATATACCAGAAATGTTTGAAGCTACTGACTGAATGAAAGGAGCTGGCATCTCACTCTCTTTGAATCTTCTTTATCATGCTAAGAGGAGCAGGAAAAAGCAAAAAATTTCAGAATTGCACCTTGCAATGTGGAGAAATTACTGTTTGTGCATTTACAATATTCATTGATTTTTACCATTGAAAAACGTCCAGAAATGATTGAAGCTACTGACTGAATGAAAGTAGCTGGCATCTCACTCTCTTTGAATCTTCTTTATCATGCTAAGAGGAGCAGGAAAAAGCAAAAAATTTCAGAATTGCACCTTGCAATCCAGAGAAATTACTGTTTGTGCATTTACAATATTCATTGATTTTTGCCATTGAAAAACATCATGTTATTCATATACCAGAAATGTTTGAAGCTACTGACTGAATGAAAGGAGCTGGCATCTCACTCTCTTTGAATCTTCTTTATCATGCTAAGAGGAGCAGGAAAAAGCAAAAAATTTCAGAATTGCACCTTGCAATGTGGAGAAATTACTGTTTGTGCATTTACAATATTCATTGATTTTTACCATTGAAAAACGTCCAGAAATGATTGAAGCTACTGACTGAATGAAAGTAGCTGGCATCTCACTCTCTTTGAATCTTCTTTATCATGCTAAGAGGAGCAGGAAAAAGCAAAAAATTTCAGACTTGCACCTTGCAATGCGGAGAAATTACTGTTTGTGCATTTACAATATTCATTGATTTTTGCCATTGAAAAACATCATGTTATTCATATACCAGAAATGTTTGAAGCTACTGACTGAATGAAAGGAGCTGGCATCTCACTCTCTTTGAATCTTCTTTATCATGCTAAGAGGAGCAGGAAAAAGCAAAAAATTTCAGAATTGCACCTTGCAATGCGGAGAAATTACTGTTTGTGCATTTACAATATTCATTGATTTTTGCCATTGAAAAACGTCCAGAAATGATTGAAGCTACTGACTGAATGAAAGGAGCTGGCATCTCACTCTCTTTGAATCTTGTTTATCATGCTAAGAGGAGCAGGAAAAAGCAAAAAATTTCAGAATTGCACCTTGCAATGCGGAGAAATTACTGTTTGTGCATTTACAATATTCATTGATTTTTGCCATTGAAAAACGTCCAGAAATGATTGAAGCTACTGACTGAATGAAAGGAGCTGGCATCTCACTCTCTTTGAATCTTCTTTATCATGCTAAGAGGAGCAGGAAAAAGCAAAAAATTTCAGAATTGCACCTTGCAATGCGGAGAAATTACTGTTTGTGCATTTACAATATTCATTGATTTTTGCCATTGAAAAACATCATGTTATTCATATACCAGAAATGATTGAAGCTACTGACTGAATGAAAGGAGCTGGCATCTCACTCTCTTTGAATCTTCTTTATCATGCTAAGAGGAGCAGGAAAAAGCAAAAAATTTCAGAATTGCACCTTGCAATGCGGAGAAATTACTGTTTGTGCATTTACAATATTCATTGATTTTTGCCATTGAAAAACGTCCAGAAATGTTTGAAGCTACTGACTGAATGAAAGGAGCTGGCATCTCACTCTCTTTGAATCTTCTTTATCATGCTAGGATTAGCAGGAAAAAGCAAAAAATTTCAGAATTGCACCTTGCAATGTGGAGATATTACTGTTTGTGCATTTACAATATTCATTGATTTTTGCCATTGAAAAACGTCCAGAAATGTTTGAAGCTACTGACTGAATGAAAGGAGCTGGCATCTCACTCTCTTTGAATCTTCTTTATCATGCTAGGAGTAGCAGGAAAAAGCAAAAAATTTCAGAATTGCACCTTGCAATGTGGAGATATTACTGTTTGTGCATTTACAATATTCATTGATTTTTGCCATTGAAAAACGTCCAGAAATGTTTGAAGCTACTGACTGAAAGGAGCTGGCATCTCACTCTCTTTGAATCTTCTTTATCATGCTAGGATTAGCAGGAAAAAGCAAAAAATTTCAGAATTGCACCTTGCAATGTGGAGATATTACTGTTTGTGCATTTACAATATTCATTGATTTTTGCCATTGAAAAACATCATGTTATTCATATACCAGAAATGTTTGAAGCTACTGACTGAATGAAAGGAGCTGACATCTCACTCTCTTTGAATCCTCTTTATCATGCTAGGATTAGCAGGAAAAAGCAAAAAATTTCAGAATTGCACCTTGCAATGTGGAGATATTACTGTTTGTGCATTTACAATATTCATTGATTTTTGCCATTGAAAAACGTCCAGAAATGTTTGAAGCTACTGACTGAATGAAAGGAGCTGGCATCTCACTCTATTTGAATCTTCTTTATCATCCTAGGATTAGCAGGAAAAAGCAAAAAATTTCAGCATTGCACCTTGCAATGTGGAGATATTACTGTTTGTGCATTTACAATATTCATTGATTTTTGCCATTGAAAAACATCCAGAAATGTTTATACCAGAAATGTTTGAAGCTACTGACTGAATGAAAGGAGCTGGCATCTCACTCTCTTTGAAACTTCTTTATCATGCTAAGAGGAGCAGGAAAAAGCAAAAAATTTCAGAATTGCACTTTGCAATGCGGAGAAATTACTGTTTGTGCATTTACAATATTCATTGATTTTTGCCATTGAAAAACGTCCAGAAATGACTGAAGCTACTGACTGAATGAAAGGAGCTGGCATCTCACTCTCTTTGAATCTTCTTTATCATGCTAAGAGGAGCAGGAAAAAGCAAAAAATTTCAGAATTGCATCTTGCAATGCGGAGAAATTACTGTTTGTGCATTTACAATATTCATTGATTTTTGCCATTGAAAAACGTCCAGAAATGATTGAAGCTACTGACTGAATGAAAGGAGCTGGCATCTCACTCTCTTTGAATCTTCTTTATCATGCTAAGAGGAGCAGGAAAAAGCAAAAAATTTCAGAATTGCACCTTGCAATGCGGAGAAATTACTGTTTGTGCATTTACAATATTCATTGATTTTTGCCATTGAAAAACATCATGTTATTCATATACCAGAAATGATTGAAGCTACTGACTGAATGAAAGGAGCTGGCATCTCACTCTCTTTGAATCTTCTTTATCATGCTAAGAGGAGCAGGAAAAAGCAAAAAATTTCAGAATTGCACCTTGCAATGCGGAGAAATTACTGTTTGTGCATTTACAATATTCATTGATTTTTGCCATTGAAAAACATCCAGAAATGATTGAAGCTACTGACTGAATGAAAGGAGCTGGCATCTCACTCTCTTTGAATCTTCTTTATCATGCTAAGAGGAGCAGGAAAAAGCAAAAAATTTCAGAATTGCACCTTGCAATGCGGAGAAATTACTGTTTGTGCATTTACAATATTCATTGATTTTTGCCATTGAAAAACGTCCAGAAATGATTGAAGCTACTGACTGAATGAAAGGAGCTGGCATCTCACTCTCTTTGAATCTTCTTTATCATGCTAGGATTAGCAGGAAAAAGCAAAAAATTTCAGAATTGCACCTTGCAATGTGGAGATATTACTGTTTGTGCATTTACAATATTCATTGAATTTTGCCATTGAAAAACGTCCAGAAATGTTTGAAGCTACTGACTGAATGAAAGGAGCTGGCATCTCACTCTATTTGAATCTTCTTTATCATGCTAGGATTAGCAGGAAAAAGCAAAAAATTTCAGAATTGCACCTTGCAATGTGGAGATATTACTGTTTGTGCATTTACAATATTCATTGATTTTTGCCATTGAAAAACGTCCAGAAATGTTTATACCAGAAATGTTTGAAGCTACTGACTGAATGAAAGGAGCTGGCATCTCACTCTCTTTGAATCTTCTTTATCATGCTAAGAGGAGCAGGAAAAAGCAAAAAATTTCAGAATTGCACCTTGCAATGCGGAGAAATTACTTTTTGTGCATTTACAATATTCATTGATTTTTGCCATTGAAAAACGTCCAGAAATGACTGAAGCTACTGACTGAATGAAAGGAGCTGGCATCTCACTCTCTTTGAATCTTCTTTACCATGCTAAGAGGAGCAGGAAAAAGCAAAAAAATTCAGAATTGCACCTTGCAATGCGGAGAAATTACTGTTTGTGCATTTACAATATTCATTGATTTTTGCCATTGAAAAACGTCCAGAAATGATTGAAGCTACTGACTGAATGAAAGGAGCTGGCATCTCACTCTCTTTGAATCTTCTTTATCATGCTAGGAGTAGCAGGAAAAAGCAAAAAATTTCAGAATTGCACCTTGCAATGTGGAGATATTACTGTTTGTGCATTTACAATATTCATTGATTTTTGCCATTGAAAAACGTCCAGAAATGTTTGAAGCTACTGACTGAATGAAAGGAGCTGGCATCTCACTCTCTTTGAATCTTCTTTATCATGCTAGGATTAGCAGGAAAAAGCAAAAAATTTCAGAATTGCACCTTGCAATGTGGAGATATTACTGTTTGTGCATTTACAATATTCATTGATTTTTGCCATTGAAAAACATCATGTTATTCATATACCAGAAATGTTTGAAGCTACTGACTGAATGAAAGGAGCTGACATCTCACTCTCTTTGAATCTTCTTTATCATGCTAGGATTAGCAGGAAAAAGCAAAAAATTTCAGAATTGCACCTTGCAATGTGGAGATATTACTGTTTGTGCATTTACAATATTCATTGATTTTTGCCAATGAAAAACGTCCAGAAATGTTTGAAGCTACTGACTGAATGAAAGGAGCTGGCATCTCACTCTATTTGAATCTTCTTTATCATGCTAGGATTAGCAGGAAAAAGCAAAAAATTTCAGCATTGCACCTTGCAATGTGGAGATATTACTGTTTGTGCATTTACAATATTCATTGATTTTTGCCATTGAAAAACGTCCAGAAATGTTTATACCAGAAATGTTTGAAGCTACTGACTGAAAGAAAGGAGCTGGCATCTCACTCTCTTTGAATCTTCTTTATCATGCTAAGAGGAGCAGGAAAAAGCAAAAAATTTCAGAATTGCACCTTGCAATGCGGAGAAATTACTGTTTGTGCATTTACAATATTCATTGATTTTTGCCATTGAAAAACGTCCAGAAATGACTGAAGCTACTGACTGAATGAAAGGAGCTGGCATCTCACTCTCTTTGAATCTTCTTTATCATGCTAAGAGGAGCAGGACAAACCAAAAAATTTCAGAATTGCATCTTGCAATGCGGAGAAATTACTGTTTGTGCATTTACAATATTCATTGATTTTTGCCATTGAAAAACGTCCAGAAATGATTGAAGCTACTGACTGAATGAAAGGAGCTGGCATCTCACTCTCTTTGAATCTTCTTTATCATGCTAAGAGGAGCAGGAAAAAGCAAAAAATTTCAGAATTGCACCTTGCAATGCGGAGAAATTACTGTTTGTGCATTTACAATATTCATTGATTTTTGCCATTGAAAAACATCATGTTATTCATATACCAGAAATGATTGAAGCTACTGACTGAATGAAAGGAGCTGGCATCTCACTCTCTTTGAATCTTCTTTATCATGCTAAGAGGAGCAGGAAAAAGCAAAAAATTTCAGAATTGCACCTTGCAATGCGGAGAAATTACTGTTTGTGCATTTACAATATTCATTGATTTTTGCCATTGAAAAACGTCCAGAAATGATTGAAGCTACTGACTGAATGAAAGGAGCTGGCATCTCACTCTCTTTGAATCTTCTTTATCATGCTAAGAGGAGCAGGAAAAAGCAAAAAATTTCAGAATTGCACCTTGCAATGCGGAGAAATTACTGTTTGTGCATTTACAATATTCATTGATTTTTGCCATTGAAAAACGTCCAGAAATGATTGAAGCTACTGACTGAATGAAAGGAGCTGGCATCTCACTCTCTTTGAATCTTCTTTATCATGCTAGGATTAGCAGGAAAAAGCAAAAAATTTCAGAATTGCACCTGGCAATGTGGAGATATTACTGTTTGTGCATTTACAATATTCATTGAATTTTGCCATTGAAAAACGTCCAGAAATGTTTGAAGCTACTGACTGAATGAAAGGAGCTGGCATCTCACTCTATTTGAATCTTCTTTATCATGCTAGGATTAGCAGGAAAAAGCAAAAAATTTCAGAATTGCACCTTGCAATGTGGAGATATTACTGTTTGTGCATTTACAATATTCATTGATTTTTGCCATTGAAAAACGTCCAGAAATGTTTATACCAGAAATGTTTGAAGCTACTGACTGAATGAAAGGAGCTGGCATCTCACTCTCTTTGAATCTTCTTTATCATGCTAAGAGGAGCAGGAAAAAGCAAAAAATTTCAGAATTGCACCTTGCAATGCGGAGAAATTACTGTTTGTGCATTTACAATATTCATTGATTTTTGCCATTGAAAAACGTCCAGAAATGACTGAAGCTACTGACTGAATGAAAGGAGCTGGCATCTCACTCTCTTTGAATCTTCTTTATCATGCTAAGAGGAGCAGGAAAAAGCAAAAAATTTCAGAATTGCACCTTGCAATGCGGAGAAATTACAGTTTGTGCATTTACAATATTCATTGATTTTTGCCATTGAAAAACGTCCGGAAATGATTGAAGCTACTGACTGAATGAAAGGAGCTGGCATCTCACTCTCTTTGAATCTTCTTTATCATGCTAAGAGGAGCAGGAAAAAGCAAAAAATTTCAGAATTGCACCTTGCAATGCGGAGAAATTACAGTTTGTGCATTTACAATATTCATTGATTTTTGCCATTGAAAAACATCATGTTATTCATATACCAGAAATGATTGAAGCTACTGACTGAATGAAAGGAGCTGGCATCTCACTCTCTTTGAATCTTCTTTATCATGCTAAGAGGAGCAGGAAAAAGCAAAAAATTTCAGAATTGCACCTTGCAATGCGGAGAAATTACTGTTTGTGCATTTACAATATTCATTGATTTTTGCCATTGAAAAACGTCCAGAAATGATTGAAGCTACTGACTGAATGAAAGGAGCTGGCATCTCACTCTCTTTGAATCTTCTTTATCATGCTAAGAGGAGCAGGAAAAAGCAAAAAATTTCAGAATTGCATCTTGCAATGCGGAGAAATTACTGTTTGTGCATTTACAATATTCATTGATTTTTGCCATTGAAAAATGTCCAGAAATGATTGAAGCTACTGACTGAATGAAAGGAGCTGGCATCTCACTCTCTTTGAATCTTCTTTATCATGCTAAGAGGAGCAGGAAAAAGCAAAAAATTTCAGAATTGCACCTTGCAATGCGGAGAAATTACTGTTTGTGCATTTACAATATTCATTGATTTTTGCCATTGAAAAACGTCCAGAAATGATTGAAGCTACTGACTGAATGAAAGGAGCTGGAATCTCACTCTCTTTGAATCTTCTTTATCATGCTAAGAGGAGCAGGAAAAAGCAAAAAATTTCAGAATTGCAACTTGCAATGCGGAGAAATTACTGTTTGTGCATTTACAATATTCATTGATTTTTGCCATTGAAAAACATCATGTTATTCATATACCAGAAATGATTGAAGCTACTGACTGAATGAAAGGAGCTGGCATCTCACTCTCTTTGAATCTTCTTTATCATGCTAAGAGGAGCAGGAAAAAGCAAAAAATTTCAGAATTGCACCTTGCAATGCGGAGAAATTACTGTTTGTGCATTTACAATATTCATTGATTTTTGCCATTGAAAAACGTCCAGAAATGATTGAAGCTACTGACTGAATGAAAGGAGCTGGCATCTCACTCTCTTTGAATCTTCTTTATCATGCTAAGAGGAGCAGGAAAAAGCAAAAAATTTCAGAATTGCACCTTGCAATGCGGAGAAATTACTGTTTGTGCATTTACAATATTCATTGATTTTTGCCATTGAAAAACATCATGTTATTCATATACCAGAAATGATTGAAGCTACTGACTGAATGAAAGGAGCTGGCATCTCACTCTCTTTGAATCTTCTTTATCATGCTAAGAGGAGCAGGAAAAAGCAAAAAATTTCAGAATTGCACCTTGCAATGCGGAGAAATTACTGTTTGTGCATTTACAATATTCATTGATTTTTGCCATTGAAAAACGTCCAGAAATGACTGAAGCTACTGACTGAATGAAAGGAGCTGGCATCTCACTCTCTTTGAATCTTCTTTATCATGCTAAGAGGAGCAGGAAAAAGCAAAAAATTTCAGAATTGCACCTTGCAATGCGGAGAAATTACAGTTTGTGCATTTACAATATTCATTGATTTTTGCCATTGAAAAACGTCCAGAAATGATTGAAGCTACTGACTGAATGAAAGGAGCTGGCATCTCACTCTCTTTGAATCTTCTTTATCATGCTAAGAGGAGCAGGAAAAAGCAAAAAATTTCAGAATTGCACCTTGCAATGCGGAGAAATTACTGTTTGTGCATTTACAATATTCATTGATTTTTGCCATTGAAAAACGTCCAGAAATGATTGAAGCTACTGACTGAATGAAAGGAGCTGGCATCTCACTCTCTTTGAATCTTCTTTATCATGCTAAGAGGAGCAGGAAAAAGCAAAAAATTTCAGAATTGCATCTTGCAATGCGGAGAAATTACTGTTTGTGCATTTACAATATTCATTGATTTTTGCCATTGAAAAACGTCCAGAAATGATTGAAGCTACTGACTGAATGAAAGGAGCTGGCATCTCACTCTCTTTGAATCTTCTTTATCATGCTAAGAGGAGCAGGAAAAAGCAAAAAATTTCAGAATTGCACCTTGCAATGCGGAGAAATTACTGTTTGTGCATTTACAATATTCATTGATTTTTGCCATTGAAAAACCTCCAGAAATGATTGAAGCTACTGACTGAATGAAAGGAGCTGGAATCTCACTCTCTTTGAATCTTCTTTATCATGCTAAGAGGAGCAGGAAAAAGCAAAAAATTTCAGAATTGCAACTTGCAATGCGGAGAAATTACTGTTTGTGCATTTACAATATTCATTGATTTTTGCCATTGAAAAACATCATGTTATTCATATACCAGAAATGATTGAAGCTACTGACTGAATGAAAGGAGCTGGCATCTCACTCTCTTTGAATCTTCTTTATCATGCTAAGAGGAGCAGGAAAAAGCAAAAAATTTCAGAATTGCACCTTGCAATGCGGAGAAATTACTGTTTGTGCATTTACAATATTCATTGATTTTTGCCATTGAAAAACATCATGTTATTCATATACCAGAAATGTTTGAAGCTACTGACTGAATGAAAGGAGCTGGCATCTCACTCTCTTTGAATCTTCTTTATCATGCTAAGAGGAGCAGGAAAAAGCAAAAAATTTCAGAATTGCACCTTGCAATGCGGAGAAATTACTGTTTGTGCATTTACAATATTCATTGATTTTTGCCATTGAAAAACGTCCAGAAATGATTGAAGCTACTGACTGAATGAAAGGAGCTGGCATCTCATTCTCTTTGAATCTTCTTTATCATGCTAAGAGGAGCAGGAAAATGCAAGAAATTTCAGAATTGCACCTTGCAATGCGGAGAAATTACTGTTTGTGCATTTACAATATTCATTGATTTTTGCCATTGAAAAACATCCAGAAATGATTGAAGCTACTGACTGAATGAAAGGAGCTGGCATCTCACTCTCTTTGAATCTTCTTTATCATGCTAAGAGGAGCAGGAAAAAGCAAAAAATTTCAGAATTGCACCTTGCAATGCGGAGAAATTACTGTTTGTGCATTTACAATATTCATTGATTTTTGCCATTGAAAAACATCATGTTATTCATATACCAGAAATGATTGAAGCTACTGACTGAATGAAAGGAGCTGGCATCTCACTCTCTTTGAATCTTCTTTATCATGCTGAGGAGCAGGAAAAAGCAAAAAATTTCAGAATTGCACCTTGCAATGCGGAGAAATTACTGTTTGTGCATTTACAATATTCATTGATTTTTGCATTGAAAAACGTCCAGAAATGACTGAAGCTACTGACTGAATGAAAGGAGCTGGCATCTCACTCTCTTTGAATCTTCTTTATCATGCTAAGAGGAGCAGGAAAAAGCAAAAAATTTCAGAATTGCATCTTGCAATGCGGAGAAATTACTGTTTGTGCATTTACAATATTCATTGATTTTTGCCATTGAAAAACGTCCAGAAATGATTGAAGCTACTGACTGAATGAAAGGAGCTGGCATCTCACTCTCTTTGAATCTTCTTTATCATGCTAAGAGGAGCAGGAAAAAGCAAAAAATTTCAGAATTGCACCTTGCAATGCGGAGAAATTACTGTTTGTGCATTTACAATATTCATTGATTTTTGCCATTGAAAAACATCATGTTATTCATATACCAGAAATGATTGAAGCTACTGACTGAATGAAAGGAGCTGGCATCTCACTCTCTTTGAATCTTCTTTATCATGCTAAGAGGAGCAGGAAAAAGCAAAAAATTTCAGAATTGCACCTTGCAATGCGGAGAAATTACTGTTTGTGCATTTACAATATTCATTGATTTTTGCCATTGAAAAACGTCCAGAAATGATTGAAGCTACTGACTGAATGAAAGGAGCTGGCATCTCACTCTCTTTGAATCTTCTTTATCATGCTAAGAGGAGCAGGAAAAAGCAAAAAATTTCAGAATTGCACCTTGCAATGCGGAGAAATTACTGTTTGTGCATTTACAATATTCATTGATTTTTGCCATTGAAAAACGTCCAGAAATGATTGAAGCTACTGACTGAATGAAAGGAGCTGGCATTTCACTCTCTTTGAATCTTCTTTATCATGCTAGGATTAGCAGGAAAAAGCAAAAAATTTCAGAATTGCACCTGGCAATGTGGAGATATTACTGTTTGTGCATTTACAATATTCATTGAATTTTGCCATTGAAAAACGTCCAGAAATGTTTGAAGCTACTGACTGAATGAAAGGAGCTGGCATCTCACTCTATTTGAATCTTCTTTATCATGCTAGGATTAGCAGGAAAAAGCAAAAAATTTCAGAATTGCACCTTGCAATGTGGAGATATTACTGTTTGTGCATTTACAATATTCATTGATTTTTGCCATTGAAAAACGTCCAGAAATGTTTATACCAGAAATGTTTGAAGCTACTGACTGAATGAAAGGAGCTGGCATCTCACTCTCTTTGAATCTTCTTTATCATGCTAAGAGGAGCAGGAAAAAGCAAAAAATTTCAGAATTGCACCTTGCAATGCGGAGAAATTACTGTTTGTGCATTTACAATATTCATTGAATTTTGCCATTGAAAAACGTCCAGAAATGACTGAAGCTACTGACTGAATGAAAGGAGCTGGCATCTCACTCTCTTTGAATCTTCTTTATCATGCTAAGAGGAGCAGGAAAAAGCAAAAAATTTCAGAATTGCACCTTGCAATGCGGAGAAATTACTGTTTGTGCATTTACAATATTCATTGATTTTTGCCATTGAAAAACGTCCAGAAATGATTGAAGCTACTGACTGAATGAAAGGAGCTGGCATCTCACTCTCTTTGAATCTTCTTTATCATGCTAAGAGGAGCAGGAAAAAGCAAAAAATTTCAGAATTGCACCTTGCAATGCGGAGAAATTACTGTTTGTGCATTTACAATATTCATTGATTTTTGCCATTGAAAAACATCATGTTATTCATATACCAGAAATGATTGAAGCTACTGACTGAATGAAAGGAGCTGGCATCTCACTCTCTTTGAATCTTCTTTATCATGCTAAGAGGAGCAGGAAAAAGCAAAAAATTTCAGAATTGCACCTTGCAATGCGGAGAAATTACTGTTTGTGCATTTACAATATTCATTGATTTTTGCCATTGAAAAACGTCCAGAAATGATGAAGCTACTGACTGAATGAAAGGAGCTGGCATCTCACTCTCTTTGAATCTTTTTTATCATGCTAAGAGGAGCAGGAAAAAGCAAAAAATTTCAGAATTGCATCTTGCAATGCGGGAGAAATTACTGTTTGTGCATTTACAATATTCATTGATTTTTGCCATTGAAAAACGTCCAGAAATGATTGAAGCTACTGACTGAATGAAAGGAGCTGGCATCTCACTCTCTTTGAATCTTCTTTATCATGCTAAGAGGAGCAGGAAAAAGCAAAAAATTTCAGAATTGCACCTTGCAATGCGGAGAAATTACTGTTTGTGCATTTACAATATTCATTGATTTTTGCCATTGAAAAAGGTCCAGAAATGATTGAAGCTACTGACTGAATGAAAGGAGCTTGAATCTCACTCTCTTTGAATCTTCTTTATCATGCTAAGAGAAGCAGGAAAAAGCAAAAAAATTTCAGAATTGCAACTTGCAATGCGGAGAAATTACTGTTTGTGCATTTACAATATTCATTGATTTTTGCCATTGAAAAACATCCATGTTATTCATATACCAGAATGATTGAAGCTACTGACTGAATGAAAGGAGCTGGCATCTCACTCTCTTTGAATCTTCTTTATCATGCTAAGAGGAGCAGGAAAAAGCAAAAAATTTCAGAATTGCACCTTGCAATGCGGAGAAATTACTGTTTGTGCATTTACAATATTCATTGATTTTTGCCATTGAAAAACGTCCAGAAATGATTGAAGCTACTGACTGAATGAAAGGAGCTGGCATCTCACTCTCTTTGAATCTTCTTTATCATGCTAAGAGGAGCAGGAAAAAGCAAAAAATTTCAGAATTGCACCTTGCAATGCGGAGAAATTACTGTTTGTGCATTTACAATATTCATTGATTTTTGCCATTGAAAAACGTCCAGAAATGATTGAAGCTACTGACTGAATGAAAGGAGCTGGCATCTCACTCTCTTTGAATCTTCTTTATCATGCTAAGAGGAGCAGGAAAAAGCAAAAAATTTCAGAATTGCACCTTGCAATGCGGAGAAATTACTGTTTGTGCATTTACAATATTCATTGATTTTTGCCATTGAAAAACATCATGTTATTCATATCCCAGAAATGATTGAAGCTACTGACTGAATGAAAGAGCTGGCATCTCACTCTCTTTGAATCTTCTTTATCATGCTAAGAGGAGGAGGAAAAAGCAAAAAATTTCAGAATTGCACCTTGCAATGCGGAGAAATTACTGTTTGTGCATTTACAATATTCATTGATTTTTGCCATTGAAAAACGTCCAGAAATGATTGAAGCTACTGACTGAATGAAAGGAGCTGGCATCTCACTCTCTTTGAATCTTCTTTATCATGCTAAGAGGAGCAGGAAAAAGCAAAAAATTTCAGAATTGCACCTTGCAATGCGGAGAAATTACTGTTTGTGCATTTACAATATTCATTGATTTTTGCCATTGAAAAACATCATGTTATTCATATACCAGAAATGTTTGAAGCTACTGACTGAATGAAAGGAGCTGGCATCTCACTCTCTTTGAATCTTCTTTATCATGCTAAGAGGAGCAGGAAAAAGCAAAAAATTTCAGAATTGCACCTTGCAATGCGGAGAAATTACTGTTTGTGCATTTACAATATTCATTGATTTTTGCCATTGAAAAACGTCCAGAAATGATTGAAGCTACTGACTGAATGAAAGGAGCTGGCATCTCACTCTTTGAATCTTCTTTATCATGCTAAGAGGAGCAGGAAAATGCAAGAAATTTCAGAATTGCACCTTGCAATGCGGAGAAATTACTGTTTGTGCATTTACAATATTCATTGATTTTTGCCATTGAAAAACATCCAGAAATGATTGAAGCTACTGACTGAATGAAAGGAGCTGGCATCTCACTCTCTTTGAATCTTCTTTATCATGCTAAGAGGCGCAGGAAAAAGCCAAAAAATTTCAGAATTGCACCTTGCAATGCGGAGAAATTTCTGTTTGTGCATTTACAATATTCATTGATTTTTGCCATTGAAAAACATCATGTTATTCATATACCAGAAATGATTGAAGCTACTGACTGAATGAAAGGAGCTGGCATCTCACTCTCTTTGAATCTTCTTTATCATGCAAAGAGGAGCAGGAAAAAGCAAAAAATTTCAGAATTGCACCTTGCAATGCGGAGAAATTACTGTTTGTGCATTTACAATATTCATTGATTTTTGCCATTGAAAAACGTCCAGAAATGATTGAAGCTACTGACTGAATGAAAGGAGCTGGCATCTCACTCTCTTTGAATCTTCTTTATCATGCTAAGAGGGCAGGAAAAAGCAAAAAATTTCAGAATTGCACCTTGCAATGCGGAGAAATTACTGTTTGTGCATTTACAATATTCACTGATTTTGCCATTGAAAAACGTCCAGAAATGATTGAAGAGACTACTGACTGAATGAAAGGAGCTGGCATCTCACTCTCTTTGAATCTTCTTTATCATGCTAAGAGGAGCAGGAAAAAGCAAAAAATTTCAGAATTGCACCTTGCAATGCGGAGAATTACTGTTTGTGCATTTACAATATTCATTGATTTTTGCCATTGAAAAACGTCCAGAAATAATTTGAAGCTACTGACTGAATGAAAGGAGCTGGCATCTCACTCTCTTTGAATCTTCTTTATCATGCTAAGAGGAGCAGGAAAAAGCAAAAAATTTCAGAATTGCACCTTGCAATGCGGAGAAATTACTGTTTGTGCATTTACAATATTCATTGATTTTTGCCATTGAAAAACATCATGTTATTCATATACCAGAAATGATTGAAGCTACTGACTGAATGAAAGGAGCTGGCATCTCACTCTCTTTGAATCTTCTTTATCATGCTAAGAGGAGCAGGAAAAAGCAAAAAATTTCAGAATTGCACCTTGCAATGCGGAGAAATTACTGTTTGTGCATTTACAATATTCATTGATTTTTGCCATTGAAAAACCATGTTCCAGAAATGATTGAAGCTACTGACTGAATGAAAGGAGCTGGCATCTCACTCTCTTTGAATCTTCTTTATCATGCTAAGAGGAGCAGGAAAAAGCAAAAATTTCAGAATTGCACCTTGCAATGCGGAGAAATTACTGTTTGTGCTTTTACAATATTCATTGATTTTTGCCATTGAAAAACATCATGTTATTCATATACCAGAAATGTTTGAAGCTACTGACTGAATGAAAGGAGCTGGCATCTCACTCTCTTTGAATCTTCTTTATCATGCAAAGAGGAGCAGGAAAAAGCAAAAAATTTCAGAATTGCACCTTGCAATGCGGAGAAATTACTGTTTGTGCATTTACAATATTCATTGATTTTTGCCATTGAAAAATGTCCAGAATGATTGAAGCTGCTGACTGAATGAAAGGAGCTGGCATCTCACTCTCTTTGAATCTTCTTTATCATGCTAAGAGGAGCAGGAAAAAGCAAAAAATTTCCGAATTGCACTTGCAATGCGGAGAAATTACTGTTTGTGCATTTACAATATTCATTGATTTTTGCCATTGAAAAACATCATGTTATTCATATACCAGAAATGATTGAAGCTACTGACTGAATGAAAGGAGCTGGCATCTCACTCTCTTTGAATC
>NW_027367608.1:0-56536 GCF_046119375.1 Phyllobates terribilis
AGCTCCTTTCATTCAGTCAGTAGCTTCAAACATTTCTGGTATATGAAAAACATGTTTTTCAATGGCAAAAATCAATGAATATTGTAAATGCACAAACAGTAATATCTCCGCATTGCAAGGTGCAATTCTGAAATTTTTTGCTTTTTCCTGCTAATCCTAGCATGATAAAGAAGATTCAAAGAGAGTGAGATGCCAGCTCCTTTCATTCAGTCAGTAGCTTCAAACATTTCTGGTATATGAAAAACATGTTTTTCAATGGCAAAAATCAATGAATATTGTAAATGCACAAACAGTAATATCTCCACATTGCACGGTGCAATTCTGAAATTTTTAGCTTTTTCCTGTTAATCCTAGCATGATAAAGAAGATTCAAAGAGAGTGAGATGCCAGCTCCTTTCATTCAGTCAGTAGCTTCAAACATTTCTGGTATATGAAAAACATGTTTTTCAATGGCAAAAATCAATGAATATTGTAAATGCACAAACAGTAATATCTCCACATTGCTAGGTGCAATTCTGAAATTTTTTGCTTTTTCCTGCTAATCCTAGCATGATAAAGAAGATTCAAAGAGAGTGAGATGCCAGCTCCTTTCATTCAGTCAGTAGCTTCAAACATTTCTGGTATATGAAAAACATGTTTTTCAATGGCAAAAATCAATGAATATTGTAAATGCACAAACAGTAATATCTCCACATTGCAAGGTGCAATTCTGAAATTTTTTGCTTTTTCCTGTTAATCCTAGCATGATAAAGAAGATTCAAAGAGAGTGAGATGCCAGCTCCTTTCATTCAGTCAGTAGCTTCAAACATTTCTGGTATATGAAAAACATGTTTTTCAATGGCAAAAATCAATGAATATTGTAAATGCACAAACAGTAATATCTCCACATTGCAAGGTGCAATTCTGAAATTTTTTGCTTTTTCCTGCTAATCCTAGCATGATAAAGAAGATTCAAAGAGAGTGAGATGCCAGCTCCTTTCATTCAGTCAGCTTCAAACATTTCTGGTATATGAAAAACATGTTTTTCAATGGCAAAAATCAATGAATATTGTAAATGCACAAACAGTAATATCTCCACATTGCACGGTGCAATTCTGAAATTTTTAGCTTTTTCCTGTTAATCCTAGCATGATAAAGAAGATTCAAAGAGAGTGAGATGCCAGCTCCTTTCATTCAGTCAGTAGCTTCAAACATTTCTGGTATATGAAAAACGTTTTTCAATGGCAAAAATCAATGAATATTGTAAATGCACAAACAGTAATATCTCCACATTGCACGGTGCAATTCTGAAATTTTTAGCTTTTTCCTGTTAATCCTAGCATGATAAAGAAGATTCAAAGAGAGTGAGATGCCAGCTCCTTTCATTCAGTCAGTAGCTTCAAACATTTCTGGTATATGAAAAACGTTTTTCAATGGCAAAAATCAATGAATATTGTAAATGCACAAACAGTAATATCTCCACATTGCAAGGTGCAATTCTGAAATTTTTTGCTTTTTCCTGCTAATCCTAGCATGATAAAGAAGATTCAAAGAGAGTGAGATGCCAGCTCCTTTCATTCAGTCAGTAGCTTCAAACATTTCTGGTATATGAAAAACATGTTTTTCAATGGCAAAAATCAATGAATATTGTAAATGCACAAACAGTAATATCTCCACATTGCACGGTGCAATTCTGAAATTTTTAGCTTTTTCCTGTTAATCCTAGCATGATAAAGAAGATTCAAAGAGAGTGAGATGCCAGCTCCTTTCATTCAGTCAGTAGCTTCAAACATTTCTGGTATATGAAAAACGTTTTTCAATGGCAAAAATCAATGAATATTGTAAATGCACAAACAGTAATATCTCCACATTGCAAGGTGCAATTCTGAAATTTTTTGCTTTTTCCTGTTAATCCTAGCATGATAAAGAAGATTCAAAGAGAGTGAGATGCCAGCTCCTTTCATTCAGTCAGTAGCTTCAAACATTTCTGGTATATGAAAAACATGTTTTTCAATGGCAAAAATCAATGAATATTGTAAATGCACAAACAGTAATATCTCCGCATTGCAAGGTGCAATTCTGAAATTTTTTGCTTTTTCCTGCTAATCCTAGCATGATAAAGAAGATTCAAAGAGAGTGAGATGCCAGCTCCTTTCATTCAGTCAGTAGCTTCAAACATTTCTGGTATATGAAAAACATGTTTTTCAATGGCAAAAATCAATGAATATTGTAAATGCACAAACAGTAATATCTCCACATTGCACGGTGCAATTCTGAAATTTTTAGCTTTTTCCTGTTAATCCTAGCATGATAAAGAAGATTCAAAGAGAGTGAGATGCCAGCTCCTTTCATTCAGTCAGTAGCTTCAAACATTTCTGGTATATGAAAAACATGTTTTTCAATGGCAAAAATCAATGAATATTGTAAATGCACAAACAGTAATATCTCCACATTGCAAGGTGCAATTCTGAAATTTTTTGCTTTTTCCTGCTAATCCTAGCATGATAAAGAAGATTCAAAGAGAGTGAGATGCCAGCTCCTTTCATTCAGTCAGTAGCTTCAAACATTTCTGGTATATGAAAAACATGTTTTTCAATGGCAAAAATCAATGAATATTGTAAATGCACAAACAGTAATATCTCCACATTGCAAGGTGCAATTCTGAAATTTTTTGCTTTTTCCTGTTAATCCTAGCATGATAAAGAAGATTCAAAGAGAGTGAGATGCCAGCTCCTTTCATTCAGTCAGTAGCTTCAAACATTTCTGGTATATGAAAAACATGTTTTTCAATGGCAAAAATCAATGAATATTGTAAATGCACAAACAGTAATATCTCCACATTGCAAGGTGCAATTCTGAAATTTTTTGCTTTTTCCTGCTAATCCTAGCATGATAAAGAAGATTCAAAGAGAGTGAGATGCCAGCTCCTTTCATTCAGTCAGTAGCTTCAAATATTTCTGGTATATGAAAAACGTTTTTCAATGGCAAAAATCAATGAATATTGTAAATGCACAAACAGTAATATCTCCACATTGCAAGGTGCAATTCTGAAATTTTTTGCTTTTTCCTGTTAATCCTAGCATGATAAAGAAGATTCAAAGAGAGTGAGATGCCAGCTCCTTTCATTCAGTCAGTAGCTTCAAACATTTCTGGTATATGAAAAACATGTTTTTCAATGGCAAAAATCAATGAATATTGTAAATGCACAAACAGTAATATCTCCGCATTGCAAGGTGCAATTCTGAAATTTTTTGCTTTTTCCTGCTAATCCTAGCATGATAAAGAAGATTCAAATAGAGTGAGATGCCAGCTCCTTTCATTCAGTCAGTAGCTTCAAACATTTCTGGTATATGAAAAACATGTTTTTCAATGGCAAAAATCAATGAATATTGTAAATGCACAAACAGTAATATCTCCACATTGCACGGTGCAATTCTGAAATTTTTAGCTTTTTCCTGTTAATCCTAGCATGATAAAGAAGATTCAAAGAGAGTGAGATGCCAGCTCCTTTCATTCAGTCAGTAGCTTCAAACATTTCTGGTATATGAAAAACATGTTTTTCAATGGCAAAAATCAATGAATATTGTAAATGCACAAACAGTAATATCTCCACATTGCAAGGTGCAATTCTGAAATTTTTTGCTTTTTCCTGCTAATCCTAGCATGATAAAGAAGATTCAAAGAGAGTGAGATGCCAGCTCCTTTCATTCAGTCAGTAGCTTCAAACATTTCTGGTATATGAAAAACATGTTTTTCAATGGCAAAAATCAATGAATATTGTAAATGCACAAACAGTAATATCTCCACATTGCACGGTGCAATTCTGAAATTTTTAGCTTTTTCCTGTTAATCCTAGCATGATAAAGAAGATTCAAAGAGAGTGAGATGCCAGCTCCTTTCATTCAGTCAGTAGCTTCAAACATTTCTGGTATATGAAAAACATGTTTTTCAATGGCAAAAATCAATGAATATTGTAAATGCACAAACAGTAATATCTCCACATTGCACGGTGCAATTCTGAAATTTTTAGCTTTTTCCTGTTAATCCTAGCATGATAAAGAAGATTCAAAGAGAGTGAGATGCCAGCTCCTTTCATTCAGTCAGTAGCTTCAAACATTTCTGGTATATGAAAAACATGTTTTTCAATGGCAAAAATCAATGAATATTGTAAATGCACAAACAGTAATATCTCCACATTGCAAGGTGCAATTCTGAAATTTTTTGCTTTTTCCTGCTAATCCTAGCATGATAAAGAAGATTCAAAGAGAGTGAGATGCCAGCTCCTTTCATTCAGTCAGTAGCTTCAAACATTTCTGGTATATGAAAAACGTTTTTCAATGGCAAAAATCAATGAATATTGTAAATGCACAAACAGTAATATCTCCACATTGCACGGTGCAATTCTGAAATTTTTAGCTTTTTCCTGTTAATCCTAGCATGATAAAGAAGATTCAAAGAGAGTGAGATGCCAGCTCCTTTCATTCAGTCAGTAGCTTCAAACATTTCTGGTATATGAAAAACATGTTTTTCAATGGCAAAAATCAATGAATATTGTAAATGCACAAACAGTAATATCTCCACATTGCAAGGTGCAATTCTGAAATTTTTTGCTTTTTCCTGCTAATCCTAGCATGATAAAGAAGATTCAAAGAGAGTGAGATGCCAGCTCCTTTCATTCAGTCAGTAGCTTCAAACATTTCTGGTATATGAAAAACATGTTTTTCAATGGCAAAAATCAATGAATATTGTAAATGCACAAACAGTAATATCTCCACATTGCACGGTGGAATTCTGAAATTTTTAGCTTTTTCCTGTTAATCCTAGCATGATAAAGAAGATTCAAAGAGAGTGAGATGCCAGCTCCTTTCATTCAGTCAGTAGCTTCAAACATTTCTGGTATATGAAAAACATGTTTTTCAATGGCAAAAATCAATGAATATTGTAAATGCACAAACAGTAATATCTCCACATTGCAAGGTGCAATTCTGAAATTTTTTGCTTTTTCCTGTTAATCCTAGCATGATAAAGAAGATTCAAAGAGAGTGAGATGCCAGCTCCTTTCATTCAGTCAGTAGCTTCAAACATTTCTGGTATATGAAAAACATGTTTTTCAATGGCAAAAATCAATGAATATTGTAAATGCACAAACAGTAATATCTCCGCATTGCAAGGTGCAATTCTGAAATTTTTTGCTTTTTCCTGCTAATCCTAGCATGATAAAGAAGATTCAAAGAGAGTGAGATGCCAGCTCCTTTCATTCAGTCAGTAGCTTCAAACATTTCTGGTATATGAAAAACATATTTTTCAATGGCAAAAATCAATGAATATTGTAAATGCACAAACAGTAATATCTCCACATTGCAAGGTGCAATTCTGAAATTTTTTGCTTTTTCCTGTTAATCCTAGCATGATAAAGAAGATTCAAAGAGAGTGAGATGCCAGCTCCTTTCATTCAGTCAGTAGCTTCAAACATTTCTGGTATATGAAAAACATGTTTTTCAATGGCAAAAATCAATGAATATTGTAAATGCACAAACAGTAATATCTCCACATTGCAAGGTGCAATTCTGAAATTTTTTGCTTTTTCCTGCTAATCCTAGCATGATAAAGAAGATTCAAAGAGAGTGAGATGCCAGCTCCTTTCATTCAGTCAGTAGCTTCAAACATTTCTGGTATATGAAAAACGTTTTTCAATGGCAAAAATCAATGAATATTGTAAATGCACAAACAGTAATATCTCCACATTGCACGGTGCAATTCTGAAATTTTTAGCTTTTTCCTGTTAATCCTAGCATGATAAAGAAGATTCAAAGAGAGTGAGATGCCAGCTCCTTTCATTCAGTCAGTAGCTTCAAACATTTCTGGTATATGAAAAACATGTTTTTCAATGGCAAAAATCAATGAATATTGTAAATGCACAAACAGTAATATCTCCACATTGCAAGGTGCAATTCTGAAATTTTTTGCTTTTTCCTGCTAATCCTAGCATGATAAAGAAGATTCAAAGAGAGTGAGATGCCAGCTCCTTTCATTCAGTCAGTAGCTTCAAACATTTCTGGTATATGAAAAACATGTTTTTCAATGGCAAAAATCAATGAATATTGTAAATGCACAAACAGTAATATCTCCACATTGCACGGTGCAATTCTGAAATTTTTAGCTTTTTCCTGTTAATCCTAGCATGATAAAGAAGATTCAAAGAGAGTGAGATGCCAGCTCCTTTCATTCAGTCAGTAGCTTCAAACATTTCTGGTATATGAAAAACGTTTTTCAATGGCAAAAATCAATGAATATTGTAAATGCACAAACAGTAATATCTCCACATTGCAAGGTGCAATTCTGAAATTTTTTGCTTTTTCCTGTTAATCCTAGCATGATAAAGAAGATTCAAAGAGAGTGAGATGCCAGCTCCTTTCATTCAGTCAGTAGCTTCAAACATTTCTGGTATATGAAAAACATGTTTTTCAATGGCAAAAATCAATGAATATTGTAAATGCACAAACAGTAATATCTCCGCATTGCAAGGTGCAATTCTGAAATTTTTTGCTTTTTCCTGCTAATCCTAGCATGATAAAGAAGATTCAAAGAGAGTGAGATGCCAGCTCCTTTCATTCAGTCAGTAGCTTCAAACATTTCTGGTATATGAAAAACGTTTTTCAATGGCAAAAATCAATGAATATTGTAAAAGCACAAACAGTAATATCTCCACATTGCACGGTGCAATTCTGAAATTTTTAGCTTTTTCCTGTTAATCCTAGCATGATAAAGAAGATTCAAAGAGAGTGAGATGCCAGCTCCTTTCATTCAGTCAGTAGCTTCAAACATTTCTGGTATATGAAAAACATGTTTTTCAATGGCAAAAATCAATGAATATTGTAAATGCACAAACAGTAATATCTCCACATTGCAAGGTGCAAT
This sequence comes from Phyllobates terribilis, assembly GCF_046119375.1. NCBI lineage: Eukaryota > Metazoa > Chordata > Amphibia > Anura > Dendrobatidae > Phyllobates > Phyllobates terribilis. Next base: position 6,898 of record NW_027367608.1, read on the forward strand.
TCTGAAATTTTTTGCTTTTTCCTGCTAATCCTAGCATGATAAAGAAGATTCAAAGAGAGTGAGATGCCAGCTCCTTTCATTCAGTCAGTAGCTTCAAACATTTCTGGTATATGAAAAACATGTTTTTCAATGGCAAAAATCAATGAATATTGTAAATGCACAAACAGTAATATCTCCACATTGCACGGTGCAATTCTGAAATTTTTAGCTTTTTCCTGTTAATCCTAGCATGATAAAGAAGATTCAAAGAGAGTGAGATGCCAGCTCCTTTCATTCAGTCAGTAGCTTCAAACATTTCTGGTATATGAAAAACGTTTTTCAATGGCAAAAATCAATGAATATTGTAAATGCACAAACAGTAATATCTCCACATTGCAAGGTGCAATTCTGAAATTTTTTGCTTTTTCCTGTTAATCCTAGCATGATAAAGAAGATTCAAAGAGAGTGAGATGCCAGCTCCTTTCATTCAGTCAGTAGCTTCAAACATTTCTGGTATATGAAAAACATGTTTTTCAATGGCAAAAATCAATGAATATTGTAAATGCACAAACAGTAATATCTCCACATTGCACGGTGCAATTCTGAAATTTTTAGCTTTTTCCTGTTAATCCTAGCATGATAAAGAAGATTCAAAGAGAGTGAGATGCCAGCTCCTTTCATTCAGTCAGTAGCTTCAAACATTTCTGGTATATGAAAAACATGTTTTTCAATGGCAAAAATCAATGAATATTGTAAATGCACAAACAGTAATATCTCCACATTGCAAGGTGCAATTCTGAAATTTTTAGCTTTTTCCTGTTAATCCTAGCATGATAAAGAAGATTCAAAGAGAGTGAGATGCCAGCTCCTTTCATTCAATCAGTAGCTTCAAACATTTCTGGTATATGAAAAACATGTTTTTCAATGGCAAAAATCAATGAATATTGTAAATGCACAAACAGTAATATCTCCGCATTGCAAGGTGCAATTCTGAAATTTTTTGCTTTTTCCTGCTAATCCTAGCATGATAAAGAAGATTCAAAGAGAGTGAGATGCCAGCTCCTTTCATTCAGTCAGTAGCTTCAAACATTTCTGGTATATGAAAAACATGTTTTTCAATGGCAAAAATCAATGAATATTGTAAATGCACAAACAGTAATATCTCCACATTGCACGGTGCAATTCTGAAATTTTTAGCTTTTTCCTACTAATCCTAGCATGATAAAGAAGATTCAAAGAGAGTGAGATGCCAGCTCCTTTCATTCAGTCAGTAGCTTCAAACATTTCTGGTATATGAAAAACATGTTTTTCAATGGCAAAAATCAATGAATATTGTAAATGCACAAACAGTAATATCTCCACATTGCAAGGTGCAATTCTGAAATTTTTTGCTTTTTCCTGCTAATCCTAGCATGATAAAGATTCAAAGAGAGTGAGATGCCAGCTCCTTTCATTCAGTCAGTAGCTTCAAACATTTCTGGTATATGAAAAACATGTTTTTCAATGGCAAAAATCAATGAATATTGTAAATGCACAAACAGTAATATCTCCACATTGCACGGTGCAATTCTGAAATTTTTAGCTTTTTCCTGTTAATCCTAGCATGATAAAGAAGATTCAAAGAGAGTGAGATGCCAGCTCCTTTCATTCAGTCAGTAGCTTCAAACATTTCTGGTATATGAAAAACATGTTTTTCAATGGCAAAAATCAATGAATATTGTAAATGCACAAACAGTAATATCTCCACATTGCACGGTGCAATTCTGAAATTTTTAGCTTTTTCCTGTTAATCCTAGCATGATAAAGAAGATTCAAAGAGAGTGAGATGCCAGCTCCTTTCATTCAGTCAGTAGCTTCAAACATTTCTGGTATATGAAAAACATGTTTTTCAATGGCAAAAATCAATGAATATTGTAAATGCACAAACAGTAATATCTCCACATTGCAAGGTGCAATTCTGAAATTTTTTGCTTTTTCCTGTTATTCCTAGCATGATAAAGAAGATTCAAAGAGAGTGAGATGCCAGCTCCTTTCATTCAGTCAGTAGCTTCAAACATTTCTGGTATATGAAAAACGTTTTTCAATGGCAAAAATCAATGAATATTGTAAATGCACAAACAGTAATATCTCCACATTGCAAGGTGCAATTCTGAAATTTTTTGCTTTTTCCTGTTAATCCTAGCATGATAAAGAAGATTCAAAGAGAGTGAGATGCCAGCTCCTTTCATTCAGTCAGTAGCTTCAAACATTTCTGGTATATGAAAAACATGTTTTTCAATGGCAAAAATCAATGAATATTGTAAATGCACAAACAGTAATATCTCCACATTGCACGGTGCAATTCTGAAATTTTTAGCTTTTTCCTGTTAATCCTAGCATGATAAAGAAGATTCAAAGAGAGTGAGATGCCAGCTCCTTTCATTCAGTCAGTAGCTTCAAACATTTCTGGTATATGAAAAACATGTTTTTCAATGGCAAAAATCAATGAATATTGTAAATGCACAAACAGTAATATCTCCACATTGCAAGGTGCAATTCTGAAATTTTTAGCTTTTTCCTGTTAATACTAGCATGATAAAGAAGATTCAAAGAGAGTGAGATGCCAGCTCCTTTCATTCAATCAGTAGCTTCAAACATTTCTGGTATATGAAAAACATGTTTTTCAATGGCAAAAATCAATGAATATTGTAAATGCACAAACAGTAATATCTCCGCATTGCAAGGTGCAATTCTGAAATTTTTTGCTTTTTCCTGCTAATCCTAGCATGATAAAGAAGATTCAAAGAGAGTGAGATGCCAGCTCCTTTCATTCAGTCAGTAGCTTCAAACATTTCTGGTATATGAAAAACATGTTTTTCAATGGCAAAAATCAATGAATATTGTAAATGCACAAACAGTAATATCTCCACATTGCACGGTGCAATTCTGAAATTTTTAGCTTTTTCCTACTAATCCTAGCATGATAAAGAAGATTCAAAGAGAGTGAGATGCCAGCTCCTTTCATTCAGTCAGTAGCTTCAAACATTTCTGGTATATGAAAAACATGTTTTTCAATGGCAAAAATCAATGAATATTGTAAATGCACAAACAGTAATATCTCCACATTGCAAGGTGCAATTCTGAAATTTTTTGCTTTTTCCTGCTAATCCTAGCATGATAAAGAAGATTCAAAGAGAGTGAGATGCCAGCTCCTTTCATTCAGTCAGTAGCTTCAAACATTTCTGGTATATGAAAAACATGTTTTTCAATGGCAAAAATCAATGAATATTGTAAATGCACAAACAGTAATATCTCCACATTGCACGGTGCAATTCTGAAATTTTTAGCTTTTTCCTGTTAATCCTAGCATGATAAAGAAGATTCAAAGAGAGTGAGATGCCAGCTCCTTTCATTCAGTCAGTAGCTTCAAACATTTCTGGTATATGAAAAACATGTTTTTCAATGGCAAAAATCAATGAATATTGTAAATGCACAAACAGTAATATCTCCACATTGCACGGTGCAATTCTGAAATTTTTAGCTTTTTCCTGTTAATCCTAGCATGATAAAGAAGATTCAAAGAGAGTGAGATGCCAGCTCCTTTCATTCAGTCAGTAGCTTCAAACATTTCTGGTATATGAAAAACATGTTTTTCAATGGCAAAAATCAATGAATATTGTAAATGCACAAACAGTAATATCTCCACATTGCAAGGTGCAATTCTGAAATTTTTTGCTTTTTCCTGTTATTCCTAGCATGATAAAGAAGATTCAAAGAGAGTGAGATGCCAGCTCCTTTCATTCAGTCAGTAGCTTCAAACATTTCTGGTATATGAAAAACATGTTTTTCAATGGCAAAAATCAATGAATATTGTAAATGCACAAACAGTAATATCTCCACATTGCAAGGTGCAATTCTGAAATTTTTTGCTTTTTCCTGCTAATCCTAGCATGATAAAGAAGATTCAAAGAGAGTGAGATGCCAGCTCCTTTCATTCAGTCAGTAGCTTCAAACATTTCTGGTATATGAAAAACGTTTTTCAATGGCAAAAATCAATGAATATTGTAAATGCACAAACAGTAATATCTCCACATTGCACGGTGCAATTCTGAAATTTTCAGCTTTTTCCTGTTAATCCTAGCATGATAAAGAAGATTCAGAGAGAGTGAGATGCCAGCTCCTTTCATTCAGTCAGTAGCTTCAAACATTTCTGGTATATGAAAAACATGTTTTTCAATGGCAAAAATCAATGAATATTGTAAATGCACAAACAGTAATATCTCCACATTGCAAGGTGCAATTCTGAAATTTTTTGCTTTTTCCTGCTAATCCTAGCATGATAAAGAAGATTCAAAGAGAGTGAGATGCCAGCTCCTTTCATTCAGTCAGTAGCCTCAAACATTTCTGGTATATGAAAAACATGTTTTTCAATGGCAAAAATCAATGAATATTGTAAATGCACAAACAGTAATATCTCCACATTGCACGGTGCAATTCTGAAATTTTTAGCTTTTTCCTGTTAATCCTAGCATGATAAAGAAGATTCAAAGAGAGTGAGATGCCAGCTCCTTTCATTCAGTCAGTAGCTTCAAACATTTCTGGTATATGAAAAACGTTTTTCAATGGCAAAAATCAATGAATATTGTAAATGCACAAACAGTAATATCTCCACATTGCAAGGTGCAATTCTGAAATTTTTTGCTTTTTCCTGTTAATCCTAGCATGATAAAGAAGATTCAAAGAGAGTGAGATGCCAGCTCCTTTCATTCAGTCAGTAGCTTCAAACATTTCTGGTATATGAAAAACGTTTTTCAATGGCAAAAATCAATGAATATTGTAAATGCACAAACAGTAATATCTCCACATTGCAAGGTGCAATTCTGAAATTTTTTGCTTTTTCCTGCTAATCCTAGCATGATAAAGAAGATTCAAAGAGAGTGAGATGCCAGCTCCTTTCATTCAGTCAGTAGCTTCAAACATTTCTGGTATATGAAAAACATGTTTTTCAATGGCAAAAATCAATGAATATTGTAAATGCACAAACAGTAATATCTCCACATTGCACGGTGCAATTCTGAAATTTTTAGCTTTTTCCTGTTAATCCTAGCATGATAAAGAAGATTCAAAGAGTGAGATGCCAGCTCCTTTCATTCAGTCAGTAGCTTCAAACATTTCTGGTATATGAAAAACGTTTTTCAATGGCAAAAATCAATGAATATTGTAAATGCACAAACAGTAATATCTCCACATTGCACGGTGCAATTCTGAAATTTTTAGCTTTTTCCTGTTAATCCTAGCATGATAAAGAAGATTCAAAGAGAGTGAGATGCCAGCTCCTTTCATTCAGTCAGTAGCTTCAAACATTTCTGGTATATGAAAAACATGTTTTTCAATGGCAAAAATCAATGAATATTGTAAATGCACAAACAGTAATATCTCCACATTGCACGGTGCAATTCTGAAATTTTTAGCTTTTTCCTGTTAATCCTAGCATGATAAAGAAGATTCAAAGAGAGTGAGATGCCAGCTCCTTTCATTCAGTCAGTAGCTTCAAACATTTCTGGTATATGAAAAACATGTTTTTCAATGGCAAAAATCAATGAATATTGTAAATGCACAAACAGTAATATCTCCACATTGCAAGGTGCAATTCTGAAATTTTTTGCTTTTTCCTGTTATTCCTAGCATGATAAAGAAGATTCAAAGAGAGTGAGATGCCAGCTCCTTTCATTCAGTCAGTAGCTTCAAACATTTCTGGTATATGAAAAACATGTTTTTCAATGGCAAAAATCAATGAATATTGTAAATGCACAAACAGTAATATCTCCACATTGCAAGGTGCAATTCTGAAATTTTTTGCTTTTTCCTGCTAATCCTAGCATGATAAAGAAGATTCAAAGAGAGTGAGATGCCAGCTCCTTTCATTCAGTCAGTAGCTTCAAACATTTCTGGTATATGAAAAACGTTTTTCAATGGCAAAAATCAATGAATATTGTAAATGCACAAACAGTAATATCTCCACATTGCACGGTGCAATTCTGAAATTTTCAGCTTTTTCCTGTTAATCCTAGCATGATAAAGAAGATTCAGAGAGAGTGAGATGCCAGCTCCTTTCATTCAGTCAGTAGCTTCAAACATTTCTGGTATATGAAAAACATGTTTTTCAATGGCAAAAATCAATGAATATTGTAAATGCACAAACAGTAATATCTCCACATTGCAAGGTGCAATTCTGAAATTTTTTGCTTTTTCCTGCTAATCCTAGCATGATAAAGAAGATTCAAAGAGAGTGAGATGCCAGCTCCTTTCATTCAGTCAGTAGCCTCAAACATTTCTGGTATATGAAAAACATGTTTTTCAATGGCAAAAATCAATGAATATTGTAAATGCACAAACAGTAATATCTCCACATTGCACGGTGCAATTCTGAAATTTTTAGCTTTTTCCTGTTAATCCTAGCATGATAAAGAAGATTCAAAGAGAGTGAGATGCCAGCTCCTTTCATTCAGTCAGTAGCTTCAAACATTTCTGGTATATGAAAAACGTTTTTCAATGGCAAAAATCAATGAATATTGTAAATGCACAAACAGTAATATCTCCACATTGCAAGGTGCAATTCTGAAATTTTTTGCTTTTTCCTGTTAATCCTAGCATGATAAAGAAGATTCAAAGAGAGTGAGATGCCAGCTCCTTTCATTCAGTCAGTAGCTTCAAACATTTCTGGTATATGAAAAACGTTTTTCAATGGCAAAAATCAATGAATATTGTAAATGCACAAACAGTAATATCTCCACATTGCAAGGTGCAATTCTGAAATTTTTTGCTTTTTCCTGCTAATCCTAGCATGATAAAGAAGATTCAAAGAGAGTGAGATGCCAGCTCCTTTCATTCAGTCAGTAGCTTCAAACATTTCTGGTATATGAAAAACATGTTTTTCAATGGCAAAAATCAATGAATATTGTAAATGCACAAACAGTAATATCTCCACATTGCACGGTGCAATTCTGAAATTTTTAGCTTTTTCCTGTTAATCCTAGCATGATAAAGAAGATTCAAAGAGTGAGATGCCAGCTCCTTTCATTCAGTCAGTAGCTTCAAACATTTCTGGTATATGAAAAACGTTTTTCAATGGCAAAAATCAATGAATATTGTAAATGCACAAACAGTAATATCTCCACATTGCACGGTGCAATTCTGAAATTTTTAGCTTTTTCCTGTTAATCCTAGCATGATAAAGAAGATTCAAAGAGAGTGAGATGCCAGCTCCTTTCATTCAGTCAGTAGCTTCAAACATTTCTGGTATATGAAAAACATGTTTTTCAATGGCAAAAATCAATGAATATTGTAAATGCACAAACAGTAATATCTCCACATTGCAAGGTGCAATTCTGAAATTTTTTGCTTTTTCCTGCTAATCCTAGCATGATAAAGAAGATTCAAAGAGAGTGAGATGCCAGCTCCTTTCATTCAGTCAGTAGCTTCAAACATTTCTGGTATATGAAAAACATGTTTTTCAATGGCAAAAATCAATGAATATTGTAAATGCACAAACAGTAATATCTCCACATTGCACGGTGCAATTCTGAAATTTTTAGCTTTTTCCTGTTAATCCTAGCATGATAAAGAAGATTCAAAGAGAGTGAGATGCCAGCTCCTTTCATTCAATCAGTAGCTTCAAACATTTCTGGTATATGAAAAACATGTTTTTCAATGGCAAAAATCAATGAATATTGTAAATGCACAAACAGTAATATCTCCGCATTGCAAGGTGCAATTCTGAAATTTTTTGCTTTTTCCTGCTAATCCTAGCATGATAAAGAAGATTCAAAGAGAGTGAGATGCCAGCTCCTTTCATTCAGTCAGTAGCTTCAAACATTTCTGGTATATGAAAAACATGTTTTTCAATGGCAAAAATCAATGAATATTGTAAATGCACAAACAGTAATATCTCCACATTGCACGGTGCAATTCTGAAATTTTTAGCTTTTTCCTACTAATCCTAGCATGATAAAGAAGATTCAAAGAGAGTGAGATGCCAGCTCCTTTCATTCAGTCAGTAGCTTCAAACATTTCTGGTATATGAAAAACATGTTTTTCAATGGCAAAAATCAATGAATATTGTAAATGCACAAACAGTAATATCTCCACATTGCAAGGTGCAATTCTGAAATTTTTTGCTTTTTCCTGCTAATCCTAGCATGATAAAGAAGATTCAAAGAGAGTGAGATGCCAGCTCCTTTCATTCAGTCAGTAGCTTCAAACATTTCTGGTATATGAAAAACATGTTTTTCAATGGCAAAAATCAATGAATATTGTAAATGCACAAACAGTAATATCTCCACATTGCACGGTGCAATTCTGAAATTTTTAGCTTTTTCCTGTTAATCCTAGCATGATAAAGAAGATTCAAAGAGAGTGAGATGCCAGCTCCTTTCATTCAGTCAGTAGCTTCAAACATTTCTGGTATATGAAAAACATGTTTTTCAATGGCAAAAATCAATGAATATTGTAAATGCACAAACAGTAATATCTCCACATTGCACGGTGCAATTCTGAAATTTTTAGCTTTTTCCTGTTAATCCTAGCATGATAAAGAAGATTCAAAGAGAGTGAGATGCCAGCTCCTTTCATTCAGTCAGTAGCTTCAAACATTTCTGGTATATGAAAAACATGTTTTTCAATGGCAAAAATCAATGAATATTGTAAATGCACAAACAGTAATATCTCCACATTGCAAGGTGCAATTCTGAAATTTTTTGCTTTTTCCTGTTATTCCTAGCATGATAAAGAAGATTCAAAGAGAGTGAGATGCCAGCTCCTTTCATTCAGTCAGTAGCTTCAAACATTTCTGGTATATGAAAAACATGTTTTTCAATGGCAAAAATCAATGAATATTGTAAATGCACAAACAGTAATATCTCCACATTGCAAGGTGCAATTCTGAAATTTTTTGCTTTTTCCTGCTAATCCTAGCATGATAAAGAAGATTCAAAGAGAGTGAGATGCCAGCTCCTTTCATTCAGTCAGTAGCTTCAAACATTTCTGGTATATGAAAAACGTTTTTCAATGGCAAAAATCAATGAATATTGTAAATGCACAAACAGTAATATCTCCACATTGCACGGTGCAATTCTGAAATTTTTAGCTTTTTCCTGTTAATCCTAGCATGATAAAGAAGATTCAAAGAGAGTGAGATGCCAGCTCCTTTCATTCAGTCAGTAGCTTCAAACATTTCTGGTATATGAAAAACATGTTTTTCAATGGCAAAAATCAATGAATATTGTAAATGCACAAACAGTAATATCTCCACATTGCAAGGTGCAATTCTGAAATTTTTTGCTTTTTCCTGCTAATCCTAGCATGATAAAGAAGATTCAAAGAGAGTGAGATGCCAGCTCCTTTCATTCAGTCAGTAGCCTCAAACATTTCTGGTATATGAAAAACATGTTTTTCAATGGCAAAAATCAATGAATATTGTAAATGCACAAACAGTAATATCTCCACATTGCACGGTGCAATTCTGAAATTTTTAGCTTTTTCCTGTTAATCCTAGCATGATAAAGAAGATTCAAAGAGAGTGAGATGCCAGCTCCTTTCATTCAGTCAGTAGCTTCAAACATTTCTGGTATATGAAAAACGTTTTTCAATGGCAAAAATCAATGAATATTGTAAATGCACAAACAGTAATATCTCCACATTGCAAGGTGCAATTCTGAAATTTTTTGCTTTTTCCTGTTAATCCTAGCATGATAAAGAAGATTCAAAGAGAGTGAGATGCCAGCTCCTTTCATTCAGTCAGTAGCTTCAAACATTTCTGGTATATGAAAAACGTTTTTCAATGGCAAAAATCAATGAATATTGTAAATGCACAAACAGTAATATCTCCACATTGCAAGGTGCAATTCTGAAATTTTTTGCTTTTTCCTGCTAATCCTAGCATGATAAAGAAGATTCAAAGAGAGTGAGATGCCAGCTCCTTTCATTCAGTCAGTAGCTTCAAACATTTCTGGTATATGAAAAACATGTTTTTCAATGGCAAAAATCAATGAATATTGTAAATGCACAAACAGTAATATCTCCACATTGCACGGTGCAATTCTGAAATTTTTAGCTTTTTCCTGTTAATCCTAGCATGATAAAGAAGATTCAAAGAGAGTGAGATGCCAGCTCCTTTCATTCAGTCAGTAGCTTCAAACATTTCTGGTATATGAAAAACGTTTTTCAATGGCAAAAATCAATGAACATTGTAAATGCACAAACAGTAATATCTCCACATTGCACGGTGCAATTCTGAAATTTTTAGCTTTTTCCTGTTAATCCTAGCATGATAAAGAAGATTCAAAGAGAGTGAGATGCCAGCTCCTTTCATTCAGTCAGTAGCTTCAAACATTTCTGGTATATGAAAAACATGTTTTTCAATGGCAAAAATCAATGAATATTGTAAATGCACAAACAGTAATATCTCCACATTGCAAGGTGCAATTCTGAAATTTTTTGCTTTTTCCTGCTAATCCTAGCATGATAAAGAAGATTCAAAGAGAGTGAGATGCCAGCTCCTTTCATTCAGTCAGTAGCTTCAAACATTTCTGGTATATGAAAAACATGTTTTTCAATGGCAAAAATCAATGAATATTGTAAATGCACAAACAGTAATATCTCCACATTGCACGGTGCAATTCTGAAATTTTTAGCTTTTTCCTGTTAATCCTAGCATGATAAAGAAGATTCAAAGAGAGTGAGATGCCAGCTCCTTTCATTCAGTCAGTAGCTTCAAACATTTCTGGTATATGAAAAACGTTTTTCAATGGCAAAAATCAATGAATATTGTAAATGCACAAACAGTAATATCTCCACATTGCAAGGTGCAATTCTGAAATTTTTTGCTTTTTCCTGTTAATCCTAGCATGATAAAGAAGATTCAAAGAGAGTGAGATGCCAGCTCCTTTCATTCAGTCAGTAGCTTCAAACATTTCTGGTATATGAAAAACATGTTTTTCAATGGCAAAAATCAATGAATATTGTAAATGCACAAACAATATCTCCGCATTGCAAGGTGCAATTCTGAAATTTTTTGCTTTTTCCTGCTAATCCTAGCATGATAAAGATTCAAAGAGAGTGAGATGCCAGCTCCTTTCATTCAGTCAGTAGCTTCAAACATTTCTGGTATATGAAAAACATGTTTTTCAATGGCAAAAATCAATGAATATTGTAAATGCACAAACAGTAATATCTCCACATTGCAAGGTGCAATTCTGAAATTTTTTGCTTTTTCCTGTTATTCCTAGCATGATAAAGAAGATTCAAAGAGAGTGAGATGCCAGCTCCTTTCATTCAGTCAGTAGCTTCAAACATTTCTGGTATATGAAAAACATGTTTTTCAATGGCAAAAATCAATGAATATTGTAAATGCACAAACAGTAATATCTCCACATTGCAAGGTGCAATTCTGAAATTTTTTGCTTTTTCCTGCTAATCCTAGCATGATAAAGAAGATTCAAAGAGAGTGAGATGCCAGCTCCTTTCATTCAGTCAGTAGCTTCAAACATTTCTGGTATATGAAAAACGTTTTTCAATGGCAAAAATCAATGAATATTGTAAATGCACAAACAGTAATATCTCCACATTGCACGGTGCAATTCTGAAATTTTTAGCTTTTTCCTGTTAATCCTAGCATGATAAAGAAGATTCAAAGAGAGTGAGATGCCAGCTCCTTTCATTCAGTCAGTAGCTTCAAACATTTCTGGTATATGAAAAACATGTTTTTCAATGGCAAAAATCAATGAATATTGTAAATGCACAAACAGTAATATCTCCACATTGCACGGTGCAATTCTGAAATTTTTAGCTTTTTCCTGTTAATCCTAGCATGATAAAGAAGATTCAAAGAGAGTGAGATGCCAGCTCCTTTCATTCAGTCAGTAGCTTCAAACATTTCTGGTATATGAAAAACGTTTTTCAATGGCAAAAATCAATGAATATTGTAAATGCACAAACAGTAATATCTCCACATTGCAAGGTGCAATTCTGAAATTTTTTGCTTTTTCCTGTTAATCCTAGCATGATAAAGAAGATTCAAAGAGAGTGAGATGCCAGCTCCTTTCATTCAGTCAGTAGCTTCAAACATTTCTGGTATATGAAAAACGTTTTTCAATGGCAAAAATCAATGAATATTGTAAATGCACAAACAGTAATATCTCCACATTGCAAGGTGCAATTCTGAAATTTTTTGCTTTTTCCTGCTAATCCTAGCATGATAAAGAAGATTCAAAGAGAGTGAGATGCCAGCTCCTTTCATTCAGTCAGTAGCTTCAAACATTTCTGGTATATGAAAAACATGTTTTTCAATGGCAAAAATCAATGAATATTGTAAATGCACAAACAGTAATATCTCCACATTGCACGGTGCAATTCTGAAATTTTTAGCTTTTTCCTGTTAATCCTAGCATGATAAAGAAGATTCAAAGAGAGTGAGATGCCAGCTCCTTTCATTCAGTCAGTAGCTTCAAACATTTCTGGTATATGAAAAACGTTTTTCAATGGCAAAAATCAATGAATATTGTAAATGCACAAACAGTAATATCTCCACATTGCAAGGTGCAATTCTGAAATTTTTTGCTTTTTCCTGCTAATCCTAGCATGATAAAGAAGATTCAAAGAGAGTGAGATGCCAGCTCCTTTCATTCAATCAGTAGCTTCAAACATTTCTGGTATATGAAAAACATGTTTTTCAATGGCAAAAATCAATGAATATTGTAAATGCACAAACAGTAATATCTCCGCATTGCAAGGTGCAATTCTGAAATTTTTTGCTTTTTCCTGCTAATCCTAGCATGATAAAGAAGATTCAAAGAGAGTGAGATGCCAGCTCCTTTCATTCAGTCAGTAGCTTCAAACATTTCTGGTATATGAAAAACATGTTTTTCAATGGCAAAAATCAATGAATATTGTAAATGCACAAACAGTAATATCTCCACATTGCAAGGTGCAATTCTGAAATTTTTTGCTTTTTCCTGCTAATCCTAGCATGATAAAGAAGATTCAAAGAGAGTGAGATGCCAGCTCCTTTCATTCAGTCAGTAGCTTCAAACATTTCTGGTATATGAAAAACATGTTTTTCAATGGCAAAAATCAATGAATATTGTAAATGCACAAACAGTAATATCTCCACATTGCACGGTGCAATTCTGAAATTTTTAGCTTTTTCCTGTTAATCCTAGCATGATAAAGAAGATTCAAAGAGAGTGAGATGCCAGCTCCTTTCATTCAGTCAGTAGCTTCAAACATTTCTGGTATATGAAAAACATGTTTTTCAATGGCAAAAATCAATGAATATTGTAAATGCACAAACAGTAATATCTCCACATTGCACGGTGCAATTCTGAAATTTTTAGCTTTTTCCTGTTAATCCTAGCATGATAAAGAAGATTCAAAGAGAGTGAGATGCCAGCTCCTTTCATTCAGTCAGTAGCTTCAAACATTTCTGGTATATGAAAAACATGTTTTTCAATGGCAAAAATCAATGAATATTGTAAATGCACAAACAGTAATATCTCCACATTGCAAGGTGCAATTCTGAAATTTTTTGCTTTTTCCTGTTATTCCTAGCATGATAAAGAAGATTCAAAGAGAGTGAGATGCCAGCTCCTTTCATTCAGTCAGTAGCTTCAAACATTTCTGGTATATGAAAAACATGTTTTTCAATGGCAAAAATCAATGAATATTGTAAATGCACAAACAGTAATATCTCCACATTGCAAGGTGCAATTCTGAAATTTTTTGCTTTTTCCTGCTAATCCTAGCATGATAAAGAAGATTCAAAGAGAGTGAGATGCCAGCTCCTTTCATTCAGTCAGTAGCTTCAAACATTTCTGGTATATGAAAAACATGTTTTTCAATGGCAAAAATCAATGAATATTGTAAATGCACAAACAGTAATATCTCCACATTGCACGGTGCAATTCTGAAATTTTTAGCTTTTTCCTGTTAATCCTAGCATGATAAAGAAGATTCAAAGAGAGTGAGATGCCAGCTCCTTTCATTCAGTCAGTAGCTTCAAACATTTCTGGTATATGAAAAACATGTTTTTCAATGGCAAAAATCAATGAATATTGTAAATGCACAAACAGTAATATCTCCACATTGCACGGTGCAATTCTGAAATTTTTAGCTTTTTCCTGTTAATCCTAGCATGATAAAGAAGATTCAAAGAGAGTGAGATGCCAGCTCCTTTCATTCAGTCAGTAGCTTCAAACATTTCTGGTATATGAAAAACATGTTTTTCAATGGCAAAAATCAATGAATATTGTAAATGCACAAACAGTAATATCTCCACATTGCAAGGTGCAATTCTGAAATTTTTTGCTTTTTCCTGTTATTCCTAGCATGATAAAGAAGATTCAAAGAGAGTGAGATGCCAGCTCCTTTCATTCAGTCAGTAGCTTCAAACATTTCTGGTATATGAAAAACATGTTTTTCAATGGCAAAAATCAATGAATATTGTAAATGCACAAACAGTAATATCTCCACATTGCAAGGTGCAATTCTGAAATTTTTTGCTTTTTCCTGCTAATCCTAGCATGATAAAGAAGATTCAAAGAGAGTGAGATGCCAGCTCCTTTCATTCAGTCAGTAGCTTCAAACATTTCTGGTATATGAAAAACGTTTTTCAATGGCAAAAATCAATGAATATTGTAAATGCACAAACAGTAATATCTCCACATTGCAAGGTGCAATTCTGAAATTTTTTGCTTTTTCCTGTTAATCCTAGCATGATAAAGAAGATTCAAAGAGAGTGAGATGCCAGCTCCTTTCATTCAGTCAGTAGCTTCAAACATTTCTGGTATATGAAAAACGTTTTTCAATGGCAAAAATCAATGAATATTGTAAATGCACAAACAGTAATATCTCCACATTGCAAGGTGCAATTCTGAAATTTTTTGCTTTTTCCTGCTAATCCTAGCATGATAAAGAAGATTCAAAGAGAGTGAGATGCCAGCTCCTTTCATTCAGTCAGTAGCTTCAAACATTTCTGGTATATGAAAAACGTTTTTCAATGGCAAAAATCAATGAATATTGTAAATGCACAAACAGTAATATCTCCACATTGCACGGTGCAATTCTGAAATTTTTAGCTTTTTCCTGTTAATCCTAGCATGATAAAGAAGATTCAAAGAGAGTGAGATGCCAGCTCCTTTCATTCAGTCAGTAGCTTCAAACATTTCTGGTATATGAAAAACATGTTTTTCAATGGCAAAAATCAATGAATATTGTAAATGCACAAACAGTAATATCTCCACATTGCAAGGTGCAATTCTGAAATTTTTTGCTTTTTCCTGCTAATCCTAGCATGATAAAGAAGATTCAAAGAGAGTGAGATGCCAGCTCCTTTCATTCAGTCAGTAGCTTCAAACATTTCTGGTATATGAAAAACATGTTTTTCAATGGCAAAAATCAATGAATATTGTAAATGCACAAACAGTAATATCTCCACATTGCACGGTGCAATTCTGAAATTTTTAGCTTTTTCCTGTTAATCCTAGCATGATAAAGAAGATTCAAAGAGAGTGAGATGCCAGCTCCTTTCATTCAGTCAGTAGCTTCAAACATTTCTGGTATATGAAAAACGTTTTTCAATGGCAAAAATCAATGAATATTGTAAATGCACAAACAGTAATATCTCCACATTGCAAGGTGCAATTCTGAAATTTTTTGCTTTTTCCTGTTAATCCTAGCATGATAAAGAAGATTCAAAGAGAGTGAGATGCCAGCTCCTTTCATTCAGTCAGTAGCTTCAAACATTTCTGGTATATGAAAAACATGTTTTTCAATGGCAAAAATCAATGAATATTGTAAATGCACAAACAGTAATATCTCCGCATTGCAAGGTGCAATTCTGAAATTTTTTGCTTTTTCCTGCTAATCCTAGCATGATAAAGATTCAAAGAGAGTGAGATGCCAGCTCCTTTCATTCAGTCAGTAGCTTCAAACATTTCTGGTATATGAAAAACATGTTTTTCAATGGCAAAAATCAATGAATATTGTAAATGCACAAACAGTAATATCTCCACATTGCAAGGTGCAATTCTGAAATTTTTTGCTTTTTCCTGTTATTCCTAGCATGATAAAGAAGATTCAAAGAGAGTGAGATGCCAGCTCCTTTCATTCAGTCAGTAGCTTCAAACATTTCTGGTATATGAAAAACATGTTTTTCAATGGCAAAAATCAATGAATATTGTAAATGCACAAACAGTAATATCTCCACATTGCAAGGTGCAATTCTGAAATTTTTAGCTTTTTCCTGCTAATCCTAGCATGATAAAGAAGATTCAAAGAGAGTGAGATGCCAGCTCCTTTCATTCAGTCAGTAGCTTCAAACATTTCTGGTATATGAAAAACGTTTTTCAATGGCAAAAATCAATGAATATTGTAAATGCACAAACAGTAATATCTCCACATTGCACGGTGCAATTCTGAAATTTTTAGCTTTTTCCTGTTAATCCTAGCATGATAAAGAAGATTCAAAGAGAGTGAGATGCCAGCTCCTTTCATTCAGTCAGTAGCTTCAAACATTTCTGGTATATGAAAAACATGTTTTTCAATGGCAAAAATCAATGAATATTGTAAATGCACAAACAGTAATATCTCCACATTGCACGGTGCAATTCTGAAATTTTTAGCTTTTTCCTGTTAATCCTAGCATGATAAAGAAGATTCAAAGAGAGTGAGATGCCAGCTCCTTTCATTCAGTCAGTAGCTTCAAACATTTCTGGTATATGAAAAACGTTTTTCAATGGCAAAAATCAATGAATATTGTAAATGCACAAACAGTAATATCTCCACATTGCAAGGTACAATTCTGAAATTTTTTGCTTTTTCCTGTTAATCCTAGCATGATAAAGAAGATTCAAAGAGAGTGAGATGCCAGCTCCTTTCATTCAGTCAGTAGCTTCAAACATTTCTGGTATATGAAAAACATGTTTTTCAATGGCAAAAATCAATGAATATTGTAAATGCACAAACAGTAATATCTCCACATTGCACGGTGCAATTCTGAAATTTTTAGCTTTTTCCTGTTAATCCTAGCATGATAAAGAAGATTCAAAGAGAGTGAGATGCCAGCTCCTTTCATTCAGTCAGTAGCTTCAAACATTTCTGGTATATGAAAAACGTTTTTCAATGGCAAAAATCAATGAATATTGTAAATGCACAAACAGTAATATCTCCACATTGCAAGGTGCAATTCTGAAATTTTTTGCTTTTTCCTGCTAATCCTAGCATGATAAAGAAGATTCAAAGAGAGTGAGATGCCAGCTCCTTTCATTCAGTCAGTAGCTTCAAACATTTCTGGTATATGAAAAACGTTTTTCAATGGCAAAAATCAATGAATATTGTAAATGCACAAACAGTAATATCTCCACATTGCAAGGTGCAATTCTGAAATTTTTTGCTTTTTCCTGCTAATCCTAGCATGATAAAGAAGATTCAAAGAGAGTGAGATGCCAGCTCCTTTCATTCAGTCAGTAGCTTCAAACATTTCTGGTATATGAAAAACATGTTTTTCAATGGCAAAAATCAATGAATATTGTAAATGCACAAACAGTAATATCTCCACATTGCACGGTGCAATTCTGAAATTTTTAGCTTTTTCCTGTTAATCCTAGCATGATAAAGAAGATTCAAAGAGAGTGAGATGCCAGCTCCTTTCATTCAGTCAGTAGCTTCAAACATTTCTGGTATATGAAAAACGTTTTTCAATGGCAAAAATCAATGAATATTGTAAATGCACAAACAGTAATATCTCCACATTGCAAGGTGCAATTCTGAAATTTTTTGCTTTTTCCTGTTAATCCTAGCATGATAAAGAAGATTCAAAGAGAGTGAGATGCCAGCTCCTTTCATTCAGTCAGTAGCTTCAAACATTTCTGGTATATGAAAAACATGTTTTTCAATGGCAAAAATCAATGAATATTGTAAATGCACAAACAGTAATATCTCCGCATTGCAAGGTGCAATTCTGAAATTTTTTGCTTTTTCCTGCTAATCCTAGCATGATAAAGAAGATTCAAAGAGAGTGAGATGCCAGCTCCTTTCATTCAGTCAGTAGCTTCAAACATTTCTGGTATTTGAAAAACATGTTTTTCAATGGCAAAAATCAATGAATATTGTAAATGCACAAACAGTAATATCTCCACATTGCACCATGCAATTCTGAAATTTTTAGCTTTTTCCTGTTAATCCTAGCATGATAAAGAAGATTCAAAGAGAGTGAGATGCCAGCTCCTTTCATTCAGTCAGTAGCTTCAAACATTTCTGGTATATGAAAAACATGTTTTTCAATGGCAAAAATCAATGAATATTGTAAATGCACAAACAGTAATATCTCCACATTGCAAGGTGCAATTCTGAAATTTTTTGCTTTTTCCTGCTAATCCTAGCATGATAAAGAAGATTCAAAGAGAGTGAGATGCCAGCTCCTTTCATTCAGTCAGTAGCTTCAAACATTTCTGGTATATGAAAAACATGTTTTTCAATGGCAAAAATCAATGAATATTGTAAATGCACAAACAGTAATATCTCCACATTGCAAGGTGCAATTCTGAAATTTTTTGCTTTTTCCTGCTAATCCTAGCATGATAAAGAAGATTCAAAGAGAGTGAGATGCCAGCTCCTTTCATTCAGTCAGTAGCTTCAAACATTTCTGGTATATGAAAAACGTTTTTCAATGGCAAAAATCAATGAATATTGTAAATGCACAAACAGTAATATCTCCACATTGCAAGGTGCAATTCTGAAATTTTTTGCTTTTTCCTGCTAATCCTAGCATGATAAAGAAGATTCAAAGAGAGTGAGATGCCAGCTCCTTTCATTCAGTCAGTAGCTTCAAACATTTCTGGTATATGAAAAACGTTTTTCAATGGCAAAAATCAATGAATATTGTAAATGCACAAACAGTAATATCTCCACATTGCACGGTGCAATTCTGAAATTTTTAGCTTTTTCCTGTTAATCCTAGCATGA
The DNA here is from genome assembly GCF_046119375.1 of Phyllobates terribilis. Lineage (NCBI taxonomy): Eukaryota > Metazoa > Chordata > Amphibia > Anura > Dendrobatidae > Phyllobates > Phyllobates terribilis. Next base: position 25,873 of record NW_027367608.1, read on the forward strand.
TAAAGAAGATTCAAAGAGAGTGAGATGCCAGCTCCTTTCATTCAGTCAGTAGCTTCAAACATTTCTGGTATATGAAAAACATGTTTTTCAATGGCAAAAATCAATGAATATTGTAAATGCACAAACAGTAATATCTCCACATTGCAAGGTGCAATTCTGAAATTTTTAGCTTTTTCCTGTTAATCCTAGCATGATAAAGAAGATTCAAAGAGAGTGAGATGCCAGCTCCTTTCATTCAATCAGTAGCTTCAAACATTTCTGGTATATGAAAAACATGTTTTTCAATGGCAAAAATCAATGAATATTGTAAATGCACAAACAGTAATATCTCCGCATTGCAAGGTGCAATTCTGAAATTTTTTGCTTTTTCCTGCTAATCCTAGCATGATAAAGAAGATTCAAAGAGAGTGAGATGCCAGCTCCTTTCATTCAGTCAGTAGCTTCAAACATTTCTGGTATATGAAAAACATGTTTTTCAATGGCAAAAATCAATGAATATTGTAAATGCACAAACAGTAATATCTCCACATTGCACGGTGCAATTCTGAAATTTTTAGCTTTTTCCTACTAATCCTAGCATGATAAAGAAGATTCAAAGAGAGTGAGATGCCAGCTCCTTTCATTCAGTCAGTAGCTTCAAACATTTCTGGTATATGAAAAACATGTTTTTCAATGGCAAAAATCAATGAATATTGTAAATGCACAAACAGTAATATCTCCACATTGCAAGGTGCAATTCTGAAATTTTTTGCTTTTTCCTGCTAATCCTAGCATGATAAAGAAGATTCAAAGAGAGTGAGATGCCAGCTCCTTTCATTCAGTCAGTAGCTTCAAACATTTCTGGTATATGAAAAACATGTTTTTCAATGGCAAAAATCAATGAATATTGTAAATGCACAAACAGTAATATCTCCACATTGCACGGTGCAATTCTGAAATTTTTAGCTTTTTCCTGTTAATCCTAGCATGATAAAGAAGATTCAAAGAGAGTGAGATGCCAGCTCCTTTCATTCAGTCAGTAGCTTCAAACATTTCTGGTATATGAAAAACATGTTTTTCAATGGCAAAAATCAATGAATATTGTAAATGCACAAACAGTAATATCTCCACATTGCACGGTGCAATTCTGAAATTTTTAGCTTTTTCCTGTTAATCCTAGCATGATAAAGAAGATTCAAAGAGAGTGAGATGCCAGCTCCTTTCATTCAGTCAGTAGCTTCAAACATTTCTGGTATATGAAAAACATGTTTTTCAATGGCAAAAATCAATGAATATTGTAAATGCACAAACAGTAATATCTCCACATTGCAAGGTGCAATTCTGAAATTTTTTGCTTTTTCCTGTTATTCCTAGCATGATAAAGAAGATTCAAAGAGAGTGAGATGCCAGCTCCTTTCATTCAGTCAGTAGCTTCAAACATTTCTGGTATATGAAAAACATGTTTTTCAATGGCAAAAATCAATGAATATTGTAAATGCACAAACAGTAATATCTCCACATTGCAAGGTGCAATTCTGAAATTTTTTGCTTTTTCCTGCTAATCCTAGCATGATAAAGAAGATTCAAAGAGAGTGAGATGCCAGCTCCTTTCATTCAGTCAGTAGCTTCAAACATTTCTGGTATATGAAAAACGTTTTTCAATGGCAAAAATCAATGAATATTGTAAATGCACAAACAGTAATATCTCCACATTGCACGGTGCAATTCTGAAATTTTTAGCTTTTTCCTGTTAATCCTAGCATGATAAAGAAGATTCAAAGAGAGTGAGATGCCAGCTCCTTTCATTCAGTCAGTAGCTTCAAACATTTCTGGTATATGAAAAACATGTTTTTCAATGGCAAAAATCAATGAATATTGTAAATGCACAAACAGTAATATCTCCACATTGCAAGGTGCAATTCTGAAATTTTTTGCTTTTTCCTGCTAATCCTAGCATGATAAAGAAGATTCAAAGAGAGTGAGATGCCAGCTCCTTTCATTCAGTCAGTAGCCTCAAACATTTCTGGTATATGAAAAACATGTTTTTCAATGGCAAAAATCAATGAATATTGTAAATGCACAAACAGTAATATCTCCACATTGCACGGTGCAATTCTGAAATTTTTAGCTTTTTCCTGTTAATCCTAGCATGATAAAGAAGATTCAAAGAGAGTGAGATGCCAGCTCCTTTCATTCAGTCAGTAGCTTCAAACATTTCTGGTATATGAAAAACGTTTTTCAATGGCAAAAATCAATGAATATTGTAAATGCACAAACAGTAATATCTCCACATTGCAAGGTGCAATTCTGAAATTTTTTGCTTTTTCCTGTTAATCCTAGCATGATAAAGAAGATTCAAAGAGAGTGAGATGCCAGCTCCTTTCATTCAGTCAGTAGCTTCAAACATTTCTGGTATATGAAAAACGTTTTTCAATGGCAAAAATCAATGAATATTGTAAATGCACAAACAGTAATATCTCCACATTGCAAGGTGCAATTCTGAAATTTTTTGCTTTTTCCTGCTAATCCTAGCATGATAAAGAAGATTCAAAGAGAGTGAGATGCCAGCTCCTTTCATTCAGTCAGTAGCTTCAAACATTTCTGGTATATGAAAAACATGTTTTTCAATGGCAAAAATCAATGAATATTGTAAATGCACAAACAGTAATATCTCCACATTGCACGGTGCAATTCTGAAATTTTTAGCTTTTTCCTGTTAATCCTAGCATGATAAAGAAGATTCAAAGAGAGTGAGATGCCAGCTCCTTTCATTCAGTCAGTAGCTTCAAACATTTCTGGTATATGAAAAACGTTTTTCAATGGCAAAAATCAATGAATATTGTAAATGCACAAACAGTAATATCTCCACATTGCACGGTGCAATTCTGAAATTTTTAGCTTTTTCCTGTTAATCCTAGCATGATAAAGAAGATTCAAAGAGAGTGAGATGCCAGCTCCTTTCATTCAGTCAGTAGCTTCAAACATTTCTGGTATATGAAAAACATGTTTTTCAATGGCAAAAATCAATGAATATTGTAAATGCACAAACAGTAATATCTCCACATTGCAAGGTGCAATTCTGAAATTTTTTGCTTTTTCCTGCTAATCCTAGCATGATAAAGAAGATTCAAAGAGAGTGAGATGCCAGCTCCTTTCATTCAGTCAGTAGCTTCAAACATTTCTGGTATATGAAAAACATGTTTTTCAATGGCAAAAATCAATGAATATTGTAAATGCACAAACAGTAATATCTCCACATTGCACGGTGCAATTCTGAAATTTTTAGCTTTTTCCTGTTAATCCTAGCATGATAAAGAAGATTCAAAGAGAGTGAGATGCCAGCTCCTTTCATTCAGTCAGTAGCTTCAAACATTTCTGGTATATGAAAAACGTTTTTCAATGGCAAAAATCAATGAATATTGTAAATGCACAAACAGTAATATCTCCACATTGCAAGGTGCAATTCTGAAATTTTTTGCTTTTTCCTGTTAATCCTAGCATGATAAAGAAGATTCAAAGAGAGTGAGATGCCAGCTCCTTTCATTCAGTCAGTAGCTTCAAACATTTCTGGTATATGAAAAACATGTTTTTCAATGGCAAAAATCAATGAATATTGTAAATGCACAAACAGTAATATCTCCGCATTGCAAGGTGCAATTCTGAAATTTTTTGCTTTTTCCTGCTAATCCTAGCATGATAAAGATTCAAAGAGAGTGAGATGCCAGCTCCTTTCATTCAGTCAGTAGCTTCAAACATTTCTGGTATATGAAAAACATGTTTTTCAATGGCAAAAATCAATGAATATTGTAAATGCACAAACAGTAATATCTCCACATTGCAAGGTGCAATTCTGAAATTTTTTGCTTTTTCCTGTTATTCCTAGCATGATAAAGAAGATTCAAAGAGAGTGAGATGCCAGCTCCTTTCATTCAGTCAGTAGCTTCAAACATTTCTGGTATATGAAAAACATGTTTTTCAATGGCAAAAATCAATGAATATTGTAAATGCACAAACAGTAATATCTCCACATTGCAAGGTGCAATTCTGAAATTTTTTGCTTTTTCCTGCTAATCCTAGCATGATAAAGAAGATTCAAAGAGAGTGAGATGCCAGCTCCTTTCATTCAGTCAGTAGCTTCAAACATTTCTGGTATATGAAAAACGTTTTTCAATGGCAAAAATCAATGAATATTGTAAATGCACAAACAGTAATATCTCCACATTGCACGGTGCAATTCTGAAATTTTTAGCTTTTTCCTGTTAATCCTAGCATGATAAAGAAGATTCAAAGAGAGTGAGATGCCAGCTCCTTTCATTCAGTCAGTAGCTTCAAACATTTCTGGTATATGAAAAACATGTTTTTCAATGGCAAAAATCAATGAATATTGTAAATGCACAAACAGTAATATCTCCACATTGCACGGTGCAATTCTGAAATTTTTAGCTTTTTCCTGTTAATCCTAGCATGATAAAGAAGATTCAAAGAGAGTGAGATGCCAGCTCCTTTCATTCAGTCAGTAGCTTCAAACATTTCTGGTATATGAAAAACGTTTTTCAATGGCAAAAATCAATGAATATTGTAAATGCACAAACAGTAATATCTCCACATTGCAAGGTGCAATTCTGAAATTTTTTGCTTTTTCCTGTTAATCCTAGCATGATAAAGAAGATTCAAAGAGAGTGAGATGCCAGCTCCTTTCATTCAGTCAGTAGCTTCAAACATTTCTGGTATATGAAAAACGTTTTTCAATGGCAAAAATCAATGAATATTGTAAATGCACAAACAGTAATATCTCCACATTGCAAGGTGCAATTCTGAAATTTTTTGCTTTTTCCTGCTAATCCTAGCATGATAAAGAAGATTCAAAGAGAGTGAGATGCCAGCTCCTTTCATTCAGTCAGTAGCTTCAAACATTTCTGGTATATGAAAAACATGTTTTTCAATGGCAAAAATCAATGAATATTGTAAATGCACAAACAGTAATATCTCCACATTGCACGGTGCAATTCTGAAATTTTTAGCTTTTTCCTGTTAATCCTAGCATGATAAAGAAGATTCAAAGAGAGTGAGATGCCAGCTCCTTTCATTCAGTCAGTAGCTTCAAACATTTCTGGTATATGAAAAACGTTTTTCAATGGCAAAAATCAATGAATATTGTAAATGCACAAACAGTAATATCTCCACATTGCAAGGTGCAATTCTGAAATTTTTTGCTTTTTCCTGCTAATCCTAGCATGATAAAGAAGATTCAAAGAGAGTGAGATGCCAGCTCCTTTCATTCAATCAGTAGCTTCAAACATTTCTGGTATATGAAAAACATGTTTTTCAATGGCAAAAATCAATGAATATTGTAAATGCACAAACAGTAATATCTCCGCATTGCAAGGTGCAATTCTGAAATTTTTTGCTTTTTCCTGCTAATCCTAGCATGATAAAGAAGATTCAAAGAGAGTGAGATGCCAGCTCCTTTCATTCAGTCAGTAGCTTCAAACATTTCTGGTATATGAAAAACATGTTTTTCAATGGCAAAAATCAATGAATATTGTAAATGCACAAACAGTAATATCTCCACATTGCAAGGTGCAATTCTGAAATTTTTTGCTTTTTCCTGCTAATCCTAGCATGATAAAGAAGATTCAAAGAGAGTGAGATGCCAGCTCCTTTCATTCAGTCAGTAGCTTCAAACATTTCTGGTATATGAAAAACATGTTTTTCAATGGCAAAAATCAATGAATATTGTAAATGCACAAACAGTAATATCTCCACATTGCACGGTGCAATTCTGAAATTTTTAGCTTTTTCCTGTTAATCCTAGCATGATAAAGAAGATTCAAAGAGAGTGAGATGCCAGCTCCTTTCATTCAGTCAGTAGCTTTAAACATTTCTGGTATATGAAAAACATGTTTTTCAATGGCAAAAATCAATGAATATTGTAAATGCACAAACAGTAATATCTCCACATTGCACGGTGCAATTCTGAAATTTTTAGCTTTTTCCTGTTAATCCTAGCATGATAAAGAAGATTCAAAGAGAGTGAGATGCCAGCTCCTTTCATTCAGTCAGTAGCTTCAAACATTTCTGGTATATGAAAAACATGTTTTTCAATGGCAAAAATCAATGAATATTGTAAATGCACAAACAGTAATATCTCCACATTGCAAGGTGCAATTCTGAAATTTTTTGCTTTTTCCTGTTATTCCTAGCATGATAAAGAAGATTCAAAGAGAGTGAGATGCCAGCTCCTTTCATTCAGTCAGTAGCTTCAAACATTTCTGGTATATGAAAAACATGTTTTTCAATGGCAAAAATCAATGAATATTGTAAATGCACAAACAGTAATATCTCCACATTGCAAGGTGCAATTCTGAAATTTTTTGCTTTTTCCTGCTAATCCTAGCATGATAAAGAAGATTCAAAGAGAGTGAGATGCCAGCTCCTTTCATTCAGTCAGTAGCTTCAAACATTTCTGGTATATGAAAAACATGTTTTTCAATGGCAAAAATCAATGAATATTGTAAATGCACAAACAGTAATATCTCCACATTGCACAGTGCAATTCTGAAATTTTTAGCTTTTTCCTGTTAATCCTAGCATGATAAAGAAGATTCAAAGAGAGTGAGATGCCAGCTCCTTTCATTCAGTCAGTAGCTTCAAACATTTCTGGTATATGAAAAACATGTTTTTCAATGGCAAAAATCAATGAATATTGTAAATGCACAAACAGTAATATCTCCACATTGCACGGTGCAATTCTGAAATTTTTAGCTTTTTCCTGTTAATCCTAGCATGATAAAGAAGATTCAAAGAGAGTGAGATGCCAGCTCCTTTCATTCAGTCAGTAGCTTCAAACATTTCTGGTATATGAAAAACATGTTTTTCAATGGCAAAAATCAATGAATATTGTAAATGCACAAACAGTAATATCTCCACATTGCAAGGTGCAATTCTGAAATTTTTTGCTTTTTCCTGTTATTCCTAGCATGATAAAGAAGATTCAAAGAGAGTGAGATGCCAGCTCCTTTCATTCAGTCAGTAGCTTCAAACATTTCTGGTATATGAAAAACATGTTTTTCAATGGCAAAAATCAATGAATATTGTAAATGCACAAACAGTAATATCTCCACATTGCAAGGTGCAATTCTGAAATTTTTTGCTTTTTCCTGCTAATCCTAGCATGATAAAGAAGATTCAAAGAGAGTGAGATGCCAGCTCCTTTCATTCAGTCAGTAGCTTCAAACATTTCTGGTATATGAAAAACGTTTTTCAATGGCAAAAATCAATGAATATTGTAAATGCACAAACAGTAATATCTCCACATTGCAAGGTGCAATTCTGAAATTTTTTGCTTTTTCCTGTTAATCCTAGCATGATAAAGAAGATTCAAAGAGAGTGAGATGCCAGCTCCTTTCATTCAGTCAGTAGCTTCAAACATTTCTGGTATATGAAAAACGTTTTTCAATGGCAAAAATCAATGAATATTGTAAATGCACAAACAGTAATATCTCCACATTGCAAGGTGCAATTCTGAAATTTTTTGCTTTTTCCTGCTAATCCTAGCATGATAAAGAAGATTCAAAGAGAGTGAGATGCCAGCTCCTTTCATTCAGTCAGTAGCTTCAAACATTTCTGGTATATGAAAAACGTTTTTCAATGGCAAAAATCAATGAATATTGTAAATGCACAAACAGTAATATCTCCACATTGCACGGTGCAATTCTGAAATTTTTAGCTTTTTCCTGTTAATCCTAGCATGATAAAGAAGATTCAAAGAGAGTGAGATGCCAGCTCCTTTCATTCAGTCAGTAGCTTCAAACATTTCTGGTATATGAAAAACATGTTTTTCAATGGCAAAAATCAATGAATATTGTAAATGCACAAACAGTAATATCTCCACATTGCAAGGTGCAATTCTGAAATTTTTTGCTTTTTCCTGCTAATCCTAGCATGATAAAGAAGATTCAAAGAGAGTGAGATGCCAGCTCCTTTCATTCAGTCAGTAGCTTCAAACATTTCTGGTATATGAAAAACATGTTTTTCAATGGCAAAAATCAATGAATATTGTAAATGCACAAACAGTAATATCTCCACATTGCACGGTGCAATTCTGAAATTTTTAGCTTTTTCCTGTTAATCCTAGCATGATAAAGAAGATTCAAAGAGAGTGAGATGCCAGCTCCTTTCATTCAGTCAGTAGCTTCAAACATTTCTGGTATATGAAAAACGTTTTTCAATGGCAAAAATCAATGAATATTGTAAATGCACAAACAGTAATATCTCCACATTGCAAGGTGCAATTCTGAAATTTTTTGCTTTTTCCTGTTAATCCTAGCATGATAAAGAAGATTCAAAGAGAGTGAGATGCCAGCTCCTTTCATTCAGTCAGTAGCTTCAAACATTTCTGGTATATGAAAAACATGTTTTTCAATGGCAAAAATCAATGAATATTGTAAATGCACAAACAGTAATATCTCCGCATTGCAAGGTGCAATTCTGAAATTTTTTGCTTTTTCCTGCTAATCCTAGCATGATAAAGATTCAAAGAGAGTGAGATGCCAGCTCCTTTCATTCAGTCAGTAGCTTCAAACATTTCTGGTATATGAAAAACATGTTTTTCAATGGCAAAAATCAATGAATATTGTAAATGCACAAACAGTAATATCTCCACATTGCAAGGTGCAATTCTGAAATTTTTTGCTTTTTCCTGTTATTCCTAGCATGATAAAGAAGATTCAAAGAGAGTGAGATGCCAGCTCCTTTCATTCAGTCAGTAGCTTCAAACATTTCTGGTATATGAAAAACATGTTTTTCAATGGCAAAAATCAATGAATATTGTAAATGCACAAACAGTAATATCTCCACATTGCAAGGTGCAATTCTGAAATTTTTAGCTTTTTCCTGCTAATCCTAGCATGATAAAGAAGATTCAAAGAGAGTGAGATGCCAGCTCCTTTCATTCAGTCAGTAGCTTCAAACATTTCTGGTATATGAAAAACGTTTTTCAATGGCAAAAATCAATGAATATTGTAAATGCACAAACAGTAATATCTCCACATTGCACGGTGCAATTCTGAAATTTTTAGCTTTTTCCTGTTAATCCTAGCATGATAAAGAAGATTCAAAGAGAGTGAGATGCCAGCTCCTTTCATTCAGTCAGTAGCTTCAAACATTTCTGGTATATGAAAAACATGTTTTTCAATGGCAAAAATCAATGAATATTGTAAATGCACAAACAGTAATATCTCCACATTGCACGGTGCAATTCTGAAATTTTTAGCTTTTTCCTGTTAATCCTAGCATGATAAAGAAGATTCAAAGAGAGTGAGATGCCAGCTCCTTTCATTCAGTCAGTAGCTTCAAACATTTCTGGTATATGAAAAACGTTTTTCAATGGCAAAAATCAATGAATATTGTAAATGCACAAACAGTAATATCTCCACATTGCAAGGTACAATTCTGAAATTTTTTGCTTTTTCCTGTTAATCCTAGCATGATAAAGAAGATTCAAAGAGAGTGAGATGCCAGCTCCTTTCATTCAGTCAGTAGCTTCAAACATTTCTGGTATATGAAAAACATGTTTTTCAATGGCAAAAATCAATGAATATTGTAAATGCACAAACAGTAATATCTCCACATTGCACGGTGCAATTCTGAAATTTTTAGCTTTTTCCTGTTAATCCTAGCATGATAAAGAAGATTCAAAGAGAGTGAGATGCCAGCTCCTTTCATTCAGTCAGTAGCTTCAAACATTTCTGGTATATGAAAAACGTTTTTCAATGGCAAAAATCAATGAATATTGTAAATGCACAAACAGTAATATCTCCACATTGCAAGGTGCAATTCTGAAATTTTTTGCTTTTTCCTGCTAATCCTAGCATGATAAAGAAGATTCAAAGAGAGTGAGATGCCAGCTCCTTTCATTCAGTCAGTAGCTTCAAACATTTCTGGTATATGAAAAACGTTTTTCAATGGCAAAAATCAATGAATATTGTAAATGCACAAACAGTAATATCTCCACATTGCAAGGTGCAATTCTGAAATTTTTTGCTTTTTCCTGCTAATCCTAGCATGATAAAGAAGATTCAAAGAGAGTGAGATGCCAGCTCCTTTCATTCAGTCAGTAGCTTCAAACATTTCTGGTATATGAAAAACATGTTTTTCAATGGCAAAAATCAATGAATATTGTAAATGCACAAACAGTAATATCTCCACATTGCACGGTGCAATTCTGAAATTTTTAGCTTTTTCCTGTTAATCCTAGCATGATAAAGAAGATTCAAAGAGAGTGAGATGCCAGCTCCTTTCATTCAGTCAGTAGCTTCAAACATTTCTGGTATATGAAAAACGTTTTTCAATGGCAAAAATCAATGAATATTGTAAATGCACAAACAGTAATATCTCCACATTGCAAGGTGCAATTCTGAAATTTTTTGCTTTTTCCTGTTAATCCTAGCATGATAAAGAAGATTCAAAGAGAGTGAGATGCCAGCTCCTTTCATTCAGTCAGTAGCTTCAAACATTTCTGGTATATGAAAAACATGTTTTTCAATGGCAAAAATCAATGAATATTGTAAATGCACAAACAGTAATATCTCCGCATTGCAAGGTGCAATTCTGAAATTTTTTGCTTTTTCCTGCTAATCCTAGCATGATAAAGAAGATTCAAAGAGAGTGAGATGCCAGCTCCTTTCATTCAGTCAGTAGCTTCAAACATTTCTGGTATTTGAAAAACATGTTTTTCAATGGCAAAAATCAATGAATATTGTAAATGCACAAACAGTAATATCTCCACATTGCACCATGCAATTCTGAAATTTTTAGCTTTTTCCTGTTAATCCTAGCATGATAAAGAAGATTCAAAGAGAGTGAGATGCCAGCTCCTTTCATTCAGTCAGTAGCTTCAAACATTTCTGGTATATGAAAAACATGTTTTTCAATGGCAAAAATCAATGAATATTGTAAATGCACAAACAGTAATATCTCCACATTGCAAGGTGCAATTCTGAAATTTTTTGCTTTTTCCTGCTAATCCTAGCATGATAAAGAAGATTCAAAGAGAGTGAGATGCCAGCTCCTTTCATTCAGTCAGTAGCTTCAAACATTTCTGGTATATGAAAAACATGTTTTTCAATGGCAAAAATCAATGAATATTGTAAATGCACAAACAGTAATATCTCCACATTGCACGGTGCAATTCTGAAATTTTTAGCTTTTTCCTGTTAATCCTAGCATGATAAAGAAGATTCAAAGAGAGTGAGATGCCAGCTCCTTTCATTCAGTCAGTAGCTTCAAACATTTCTGGTATATGAAAAACGTTTTTCAATGGCAAAAATCAATGAATATTGTAAATGCACAAACAGTAATATCTCCACATTGCAAGGTGCAATTCTGAAATTTTTTGCTTTTTCCTGTTAATCCTAGCATGATAAAGAAGATTCAAAGAGAGTGAGATGCCAGCTCCTTTCATTCAGTCAGTAGCTTCAAACATTTCTGGTATATGAAAAACATGTTTTTCAATGGCAAAAATCAATGAATATTGTAAATGCACAAACAGTAATATCTCCGCATTGCAAGGTGCAATTCTGAAATTTTTTGCTTTTTCCTGCTAATCCTAGCATGATAAAGAAGATTCAAAGAGAGTGAGATGCCAGCTCCTTTCATTCAGTCAGTAGCTTCAAACATTTCTGGTATTTGAAAAACATGTTTTTCAATGGCAAAAATCAATGAATATTGTAAATGCACAAACAGTAATATCTCCACATTGCACCATGCAATTCTGAAATTTTTAGCTTTTTCCTGTTAATCCTAGCATGATAAAGAAGATTCAAAGAGAGTGAGATGCCAGCTCCTTTCATTCAGTCAGTAGCTTCAAACATTTCTGGTATATGAAAAACATGTTTTTCAATGGCAAAAATCAATGAATATTGTAAATGCACAAACAGTAATATCTCCACATTGCAAGGTGCAATTCTGAAATTTTTTGCTTTTTCCTGCTAATCCTAGCATGATAAAGAAGATTCAAAGAGAGTGAGATGCCAGCTCCTTTCATTCAGTCAGTAGCTTCAAACATTTCTGGTATATGAAAAACATGTTTTTCAATGGCAAAAATCAATGAATATTGTAAATGCACAAACAGTAATATCTCCACATTGCAAGGTGCAATTCTGAAATTTTTTGCTTTTTCCTGCTAATCCTAGCATGATAAAGAAGATTCAAAGAGAGTGAGATGCCAGCTCCTTTCATTCAGTCAGTAGCTTCAAACATTTCTGGTATATGAAAAACGTTTTTCAATGGCAAAAATCAATGAATATTGTAAATGCACAAACAGTAATATCTCCACATTGCAAGGTGCAATTCTGAAATTTTTTGCTTTTTCCTGCTAATCCTAGCATGATAAAGAAGATTCAAAGAGAGTGAGATGCCAGCTCCTTTCATTCAGTCAGTAGCTTCAAACATTTCTGGTATATGAAAAACGTTTTTCAATGGCAAAAATCAATGAATATTGTAAATGCACAAACAGTAATATCTCCACATTGCACGGTGCAATTCTGAAATTTTTAGCTTTTTCCTGTTAATCCTAGCATGATAAAGAAGATTCAAAGAGAGTGAGATGCCAGCTCCTTTCATTCAGTCAGTAGCTTCAAACATTTCTGGTATATGAAAAACATGTTTTTCAATGGCAAAAATCAATGAATATTGTAAATGCACAAACAGTAATATCTCCACATTGCAAGGTGCAATTCTGAAATTTTTAGCTTTTTCCTGTTAATCCTAGCATGATAAAGAAGATTCAAAGAGAGTGAGATGCCAGCTCCTTTCATTCAATCAGTAGCTTCAAACATTTATGGTATATGAAAAACATGTTTTTCAATGGCAAAAATCAATGAATATTGTAAATGCACAAACAGTAATATCTCCGCATTGCAAGGTGCAATTCTGAAATTTTTTGCTTTTTCCTGCTAATCCTAGCATGATAAAGAAGATTCAAAGAGAGTGAGATGCCAGCTCCTTTCATTCAGTCAGTAGCTTCAAACATTTCTGGTATATGAAAAACATGTTTTTCAATGGCAAAAATCAATGAATATTGTAAATGCACAAACAGTAATATCTCCACATTGCACGGTGCAATTCTGAAATTTTTAGCTTTTTCCTACTAATCCTAGCATGATAAAGAAGATTCAAAGAGAGTGAGATGCCAGCTCCTTTCATTCAGTCAGTAGCTTCAAACATTTCTGGTATATGAAAAACATGTTTTTCAATGGCAAAAATCAATGAATATTGTAAATGCACAAACAGTAATATCTCCACATTGCAAGGTGCAATTCTGAAATTTTTTGCTTTTTCCTGCTAATCCTAGCATGATAAAGAAGATTCAAAGAGAGTGAGATGCCAGCTCCTTTCATTCAGTCAGTAGCTTCAAACATTTCTGGTATATGAAAAACATGTTTTTCAATGGCAAAAATCAATGAATATTGTAAATGCACAAACAGTAATATCTCCACATTGCACGGTGCAATTCTGAAATTTTTAGCTTTTTCCTGTTAATCCTAGCATGATAAAGAAGATTCAAAGAGAGTGAGATGCCAGCTCCTTTCATTCAGTCAGTAGCTTCAAACATTTCTGGTATATGAAAAACATGTTTTTCAATGGCAAAAATCAATGAATATTGTAAATGCACAAACAGTAATATCTCCACATTGCACGGTGCAATTCTGAAATTTTTAGCTTTTTCCTGTTAATCCTAGCATGATAAAGAAGATTCAAAGAGAGTGAGATGCCAGCTCCTTTCATTCAGTCAGTAGCTTCAAACATTTCTGGTATATGAAAAACATGTTTTTCAATGGCAAAAATCAATGAATATTGTAAATGCACAAACAGTAATATCTCCACATTGCAAGGTGCAATTCTGAAATTTTTTGCTTTTTCCTGTTATTCCTAGCATGATAAAGAAGATTCAAAGAGAGTGAGATGCCAGCTCCTTTCATTCAGTCAGTAGCTTCAAACATTTCTGGTATATGAAAAACATGTTTTTCAATGGCAAAAATCAATGAATATTGTAAATGCACAAACAGTAATATCTCCACATTGCAAGGTGCAATTCTGAAATTTTTTGCTTTTTCCTGCTAATCCTAGCATGATAAAGAAGATTCAAAGAGAGTGAGATGCCAGCTCCTTTCATTCAGTCAGTAGCTTCAAACATTTCTGGTATATGAAAAACGTTTTTCAATGGCAAAAATCAATGAATATTGTAAATGCACAAACAGTAATATCTCCACATTGCACGGTGCAATTCTGAAATTTTTAGCTTTTTCCTGTTAATCCTAGCATGATAAAGAAGATTCAAAGAGAGTGAGATGCCAGCTCCTTTCATTCAGTCAGTAGCTTCAAACATTTCTGGTATATGAAAAACATGTTTTTCAATGGCAAAAATCAATGAATATTGTAAATGCACAAACAGTAATATCTCCACATTGCAAGGTGCAATTCTGAAATTTTTTGCTTTTTCCTGCTAATCCTAGCATGATAAAGAAGATTCAAAGAGAGTGAGATGCCAGCTCCTTTCATTCAGTCAGTAGCCTCAAACATTTCTGGTATATGAAAAACATGTTTTTCAATGGCAAAAATCAATGAATATTGTAAATGCACAAACAGTAATATCTCCACATTGCACGGTGCAATTCTGAAATTTTTAGCTTTTTCCTGTTAATCCTAGCATGATAAAGAAGATTCAAAGAGAGTGAGATGCCAGCTCCTTTCATTCAGTCAGTAGCTTCAAACATTTCTGGTATATGAAAAACGTTTTTCAATGGCAAAAATCAATGAATATTGTAAATGCACAAACAGTAATATCTCCACATTGCAAGGTGCAATTCTGAAATTTTTTGCTTTTTCCTGTTAATCCTAGCATGATAAAGAAGATTCAAAGAGAGTGAGATGCCAGCTCCTTTCATTCAGTCAGTAGCTTCAAACATTTCTGGTATATGAAAAACGTTTTTCAATGGCAAAAATCAATGAATATTGTAAATGCACAAACAGTAATATCTCCACATTGCAAGGTGCAATTCTGAAATTTTTTGCTTTTTCCTGCTAATCCTAGCATGATAAAGAAGATTCAAAGAGAGTGAGATGCCAGCTCCTTTCATTCAGTCAGTAGCTTCAAACATTTCTGGTATATGAAAAACATGTTTTTCAATGGCAAAAATCAATGAATATTGTAAATGCACAAACAGTAATATCTCCACATTGCACGGTGCAATTCTGAAATTTTTAGCTTTTTCCTGTTAATCCTAGCATGATAAAGAAGATTCAAAGAGAGTGAGATGCCAGCTCCTTTCATTCAGTCAGTAGCTTCAAACATTTCTGGTATATGAAAAACATGTTTTTCAATGGCAAAAATCAATGAATATTGTAAATGCACAAACAGTAATATCTCCACATTGCAAGGTGCAATTCTGAAATTTTTTGCTTTTTCCTGCTAATCCTAGCATGATAAAGAAGATTCAAAGAGAGTGAGATGCCAGCTCCTTTCATTCAGTCAGTAGCTTCAAACATTTCTGGTATATGAAAAACATGTTTTTCAATGGCAAAAATCAATGAATATTGTAAATGCACAAACAGTAATATCTCCACATTGCACGGTGCAATTCTGAAATTTTTAGCTTTTTCCTGTTAATCCTAGCATGATAAAGAAGATTCAAAGAGAGTGAGATGCCAGCTCCTTTCATTCAGTCAGTAGCTTCAAACATTTCTGGTATATGAAAAACGTTTTTCAATGGCAAAAATCAATGAATATTGTAAATGCACAAACAGTAATATCTCCACATTGCAAGGTGCAATTCTGAAATTTTTTGCTTTTTCCTGTTAATCCTAGCATGATAAAGAAGATTCAAAGAGAGTGAGATGCCAGCTCCTTTCATTCAGTCAGTAGCTTCAAACATTTCTGGTATATGAAAAACATGTTTTTCAATGGCAAAAATCAATGAATATTGTAAATGCACAAACAGTAATATCTCCGCATTGCAAGGTGCAATTCTGAAATTTTTTGCTTTTTCCTGCTAATCCTAGCATGATAAAGATTCAAAGAGAGTGAGATGCCAGCTCCTTTCATTCAGTCAGTAGCTTCAAACATTTCTGGTATATGAAAAACATGTTTTTCAATGGCAAAAATCAATGAATATTGTAAATGCACAAACAGTAATATCTCCACATTGCAAGGTGCAATTCTGAAATTTTTTGCTTTTTCCTGTTATTCCTAGCATGATAAAGAAGATTCAAAGAGAGTGAGATGCCAGCTCCTTTCATTCAGTCAGTAGCTTCAAACATTTCTGGTATATGAAAAACATGTTTTTCAATGGCAAAAATCAATGAATATTGTAAATGCACAAACAGTAATATCTCCACATTGCAAGGTGCAATTCTGAAATTTTTTGCTTTTTCCTGCTAATCCTAGCATGATAAAGAAGATTCAAAGAGAGTGAGATGCCAGCTCCTTTCATTCAGTCAGTAGCTTCAAACATTTCTGGTATATGAAAAACGTTTTTCAATGGCAAAAATCAATGAATATTGTAAATGCACAAACAGTAATATCTCCACATTGCACGGTGCAATTCTGAAATTTTTAGCTTTTTCCTGTTAATCCTAGCATGATAAAGAAGATTCAAAGAGAGTGAGATGCCAGCTCCTTTCATTCAGTCAGTAGCTTCAAACATTTCTGGTATATGAAAAACATGTTTTTCAATGGCAAAAATCAATGAATATTGTAAATGCACAAACAGTAATATCTCCACATTGCACGGTGCAATTCTGAAATTTTTAGCTTTTTCCTGTTAATCCTAGCATGATAAAGAAGATTCAAAGAGAGAGAGATGCCAGCTCCTTTCATTCAGTCAGTAGCTTCAAACATTTCTGGTATATGAAAAACGTTTTTCAATGGCAAAAATCAATGAATATTGTAAATGCACAAACAGTAATATCTCCACATTGCAAGGTGCAATTCTGAAATTTTTTGCTTTTTCCTGTTAATCCTAGCATGATAAAGAAGATTCAAAGAGAGTGAGATGCCAGCTCCTTTCATTCAGTCAGTAGCTTCAAACATTTCTGGTATATGAAAAACGTTTTTCAATGGCAAAAATCAATGAATATTGTAAATGCACAAACAGTAATATCTCCACATTGCAAGGTGCAATTCTGAAATTTTTTGCTTTTTCCTGCTAATCCTAGCATGATAAAGAAGATTCAAAGAGAGTGAGATGCCAGCTCCTTTCATTCAGTCAGTAGCTTCAAACATTTCTGGTATATGAAAAACATGTTTTTCAATGGCAAAAATCAATGAATATTGTAAATGCACAAACAGTAATATCTCCACATTGCACGGTGCAATTCTGAAATTTTTAGCTTTTTCCTGTTAATCCTAGCATGATAAAGAAGATTCAAAGAGAGTGAGATGCCAGCTCCTTTCATTCAGTCAGTAGCTTCAAACATTTCTGGTATATGAAAAACGTTTTTCAATGGCAAAAATCAATGAATATTGTAAATGCACAAACAGTAATATCTCCACATTGCACGGTGCAATTCTGAAATTTTTAGCTTTTTCCTGTTAATCCTAGCATGATAAAGAAGATTCAAAGAGAGTGAGATGCCAGCTCCTTTCATTCAGTCAGTAGCTTCAAACATTTCTGGTATATGAAAAACGTTTTTCAATGGCAAAAATCAATGAATATTGTAAATGCACAAACAGTAATATCTCCACATTGCAAGGTGCAATTCTGAAATTTTTTGCTTTTTCCTGCTAATCCTAGCATGATAAAGAAGATTCAAAGAGAGTGAGATGCCAGCTCCTTTCATTCAGTCAGTAGCTTCAAACATTTCTGGTATATGAAAAACGTTTTTCAATGGCAAAAATCAATGAATATTGTAAATGCACAAACAGTAATATCTCCACATTGCAAGGTGCAATTCTGAAATTTTTTGCTTTTTCCTGCTAATCCTAGCATGATAAAGAAGATTCAAAGAGAGTGAGATGCCAGCTCCTTTCATTCAGTCAGTAGCTTCAAACATTTCTGGTATATGAAAAACATGTTTTTCAATGGCAAAAATCAATGAATATTGTAAATGCACAAACAGTAATATCTCCACATTGCACGGTGCAATTCTGAAATTTTTAGCTTTTTCCTGTTAATCCTAGCATGATAAAGAAGATTCAAAGAGAGTGAGATGCCAGCTCCTTTCATTCAGTCAGTAGCTTCAAACATTTCTGGTATATGAAAAACGTTTTTCAATGGCAAAAATCAATGAATATTGTAAATGCACAAACAGTAATATCTCCACATTGCAAGGTGCAATTCTGAAATTTTTTGCTTTTTCCTGTTAATCCTAGCATGATAAAGAAGATTCAAAGAGAGTGAGATGCCAGCTCCTTTCATTCAGTCAGTAGCTTCAAACATTTCTGGTATATGAAAAACATGTTTTTCAATGGCAAAAATCAATGAATATTGTAAATGCACAAACAGTAATATCTCCGCATTGCAAGGTGCAATTCTGAAATTTTTTGCTTTTTCCTGCTAATCCTAGCATGATAAAGAAGATTCAAAGAGAGTGAGATGCCAGCTCCTTTCATTCAGTCAGTAGCTTCAAACATTTCTGGTATATGAAAAACATGTTTTTCAATGGCAAAAATCAATGAATATTGTAAATGCACAAACAGTAATATCTCCACATTGCACCATGTAATTCTGAAATTTTTAGCTTTTTCCTGTTAATCCTAGCATGATAAAGAAGATTCAAAGAGAGTGAGATGCCAGCTCCTTTCATTCAGTCAGTAGCTTCAAACATTTCTGGTATATGAAAAACATGTTTTTCAATGGCAAAAATCAATGAATATTGTAAATGCACAAACAGTAATATCTCCACATTGCAAGGTGCAATTCTGAAATTTTTTGCTTTTTCCTGCTAATCCTAGCATGATAAAGAAGATTCAAAGAGAGTGAGATGCCAGCTCCTTTCATTCAGTCAGTAGCTTCAAACATTTCTGGTATATGAAAAACATGTTTTTCAATGGCAAAAATCAATGAATATTGTAAATGCACAAACAGTAATATCTCCACATTGCAAGGTGCAATTCTGAAATTTTTTGCTTTTTCCTGCTAATCCTAGCATGATAAAGAAGATTCAAAGAGAGTGAGATGCCAGCTCCTTTCATTCAGTCAGTAGCTTCAAACATTTCTGGTATATGAAAAACGTTTTTCAATGGCAAAAATCAATGAATATTGTAAATGCACAAACAGTAATATCTCCACATTGCAAGGTGCAATTCTGAAATTTTTTGCTTTTTCCTGTTAATCCTAGCATGATAAAGAAGATTCAAAGAGAGTGAGATGCCAGCTCCTTTCATTCAGTCAGTAGCTTCAAACATTTCTGGTATATGAAAAACATGTTTTTCAATGGCAAAAATCAATGAATATTGTAAATGCACAAACAGTAATATCTCCGCATTGCAAGGTGCAATTCTGAAATTTTTTGCTTTTTCCTGCTAATCCTAGCATGATAAAGAAGATTCAAATAGAGTGAGATGCCAGCTCCTTTCATTCAGTCAGTAGCTTCAAACATTTCTGGTATATGAAAAACATGTTTTTCAATGGCAAAAATCAATGAATATTGTAAATGCACAAACAGTAATATCTCCACATTGCACGGTGCAATTCTGAAATTTTTAGCTTTTTCCTGTTAATCCTAGCATGATAAAGAAGATTCAAAGAGAGTGAGATGCCAGCTCCTTTCATTCAGTCAGTAGCTTCAAACATTTCTGGTATATGAAAAACGTTTTTCAATGGCAAAAATCAATGAATATTGTAAATGCACAAACAGTAATATCTCCACATTGCAAGGTGCAATTCTGAAATTTTTTGCTTTTTCCTGCTAATCCTAGCATGATAAAGAAGATTCAAAGAGAGTGAGATGCCAGCTCCTTTCATTCAGTCAGTAGCTTCAAACATTTCTGGTATATGAAAAACATGTTTTTCAATGGCAAAAATCAATGAATATTGTAAATGCACAAACAGTAATATCTCCACATTGCACGGTGCAATTCTGAAATTTTTAGCTTTTTCCTGTTAATCCTAGCATGATAAAGAAGATTCAAAGAGAGTGAGATGCCAGCTCCTTTCATTCAGTCAGTAGCTTCAAACATTTCTGGTATATGAAAAACATGTTTTTCAATGGCAAAAATCAATGAATATTGTAAATGCACAAACAGTAATATCTCCACATTGCACGGTGCAATTCTGAAATTTTTAGCTTTTTCCTGTTAATCCTAGCATGATAAAGAAGATTCAAAGAGAGTGAGATGCCAGCTCCTTTCATTCAGTCAGTAGCTTCAAACATTTCTGGTATATGAAAAACATGTTTTTCAATGGCAAAAATCAATGAATATTGTAAATGCACAAACAGTAATATCTCCACATTGCAAGGTGCAATTCTGAAATTTTTTGCTTTTTCCTGCTAATCCTAGCATGATAAAGAAGATTCAAAGAGAGTGAGATGCCAGCTCTTTCATTCAGTCAGTAGCTTCAAACATTTCTGGTATATGAAAAACGTTTTTCAATGGCAAAAATCAATGAATATTGTAAATGCACAAACAGTAATATCTCCACATTGCACGGTGCAATTCTGAAATTTTTAGCTTTTTCCTGTTAATCCTAGCATGATAAAGAAGATTCAAAGAGAGTGAGATGCCAGCTCCTTTCATTCAGTCAGTAGCTTCAAACATTTCTGGTATATGAAAAACGTTTTTCAATGGCAAAAATCAATGAATATTGTAAATGCACAAACAGTAATATCTCCACATTGCACGGTGCAATTCTGAAATTTTTAGCTTTTTCCTGTTAATCCTAGCATGATAAAGAAGATTCAAAGAGAGTGAGATGCCAGCTCCTTTCATTCAGTCAGTAGCTTCAAACATTTCTGGTATATGAAAAACATGTTTTTCAATGGCAAAAATCAATGAATATTGTAAATTCACAAACAGTAATATCTCCACATTGCAAGGTGCAATTCTGAAATTTTTTGCTTTTTCCTGCTAATCCTAGCATGATAAAGAAGATTCAAAGAGAGTGAGATGCCAGCTCCTTTCATTCAGTCAGTAGCTTCAAACATTTCTGGTATATGAAAAACATGTTTTTCAATGGCAAAAATCAATGAATATTGTAAATGCACAAACAGTAATATCTCCACATTGCACGGTGCAATTCTGAAATTTTTAGCTTTTTCCTGTTAATCCTAGCATGATAAAGAAGATTCAAAGAGAGTGAGATGCCAGCTCCTTTCATTCAGTCAGTAGCTTCAAACATTTCTGGTATATGAAAAACATGTTTTTCAATGGCAAAAATCAATGAATATTGTAAATGCACAAACAGTAATATCTCCACATTGCAAGGTGCAATTCTGAAATTTTTTGCTTTTTCCTGTTAATCCTAGCATGATAAAGAAGATTCAAAGAGAGTGAGATGCCAGCTCCTTTCATTCAGTCAGTAGCTTCAAACATTTCTGGTATATGAAAAACATGTTTTTCAATGGCAAAAATCAATGAATATTGTAAATGCACAAACAGTAATATCTCCACATTGCACGGTGCAATTCTGAAATTTTTAGCTTTTTCCTGTTAATCCTAGCATGATAAAGAAGATTCAAAGAGAGTGAGATGCCAGCTCCTTTCATTCAGTCAGTAGCTTCAAACATTTCTGGTATATGAAAAACATGTTTTTCAATGGCAAAAATCAATGAATATTGTAAATGCACAAACAGTAATATCTCCACATTGCAAGGTGCAATTCTGAAATTTTTTGCTTTTTCCTGCTAATCCTAGCAGGATAAAGAAGATTCAAAGAGAGTGAGATGCCAGCTCCTTTCATTCAGTCAGTAGCTTCAAACATTTCTGGTATATGAAAAACATGTTTTTCAATGGCAAAAATCAATGAATATTGTAAATGCACAAACAGTAATATCTCCACATTGCAAGGTGCAATTCTGAAATTTTTTGCTTTTTCCTGCTAATCCTAGCATGATAAAGAAGATTCAAAGAGAGTGAGATGCCAGCTCCTTTCATTCAGTCAGTAGCTTCAAACATTTCTGGACGTTTTTCAATGGCAAAAATCAATGAATATTGTAAATGCACAAACAGTAATTTCTCCGCATTGCAAGGTGCAATTCTGAAATTTTTTGCTTTTTCCTGCTCCTCAGCATGATAAACAAGATTCAAAGAGAGTGAGATGCCAGCTCCTTTCATTCAGTCAGTAGCTTCAATCATTTCTGGACGTTTTTCAATGGCAAAAATCAATGAATATTGTAAATGCACAAACAGTAATTTCTCCGCATTGCAAGGTGCAATTCTGAAATTTTTTGCTTTTTCCTGCTCCTCTTAGCATTATGAAGAAGATTCAAAGAGAGTGAGATGCCAGCTCCTTTCATTCAGTCAGTAGCTTCAAACATTTCTGGTATATGAAAAACATGTTTTTCAATGGCAAAAATCAATGAATATTGTAAATGCACAAACAGTAATATCTCCACATTGCAAGGTGCAATTCTGAAATTTTTTGCTTTTTCCTGCTAATCCTAGCATGATAAAGAAGATTCAAAGAGAGTGAGATGCCAGCTCCTTTCATTCAGTCAGTAGCTTCAAACATTTCTGGTATATGAAAAACGTTTTTCAATGGCAAAAATCAATGAATATTGTAAATGCACAAACAGTAATATCTCCACATTGCACGGTGCAATTCTGAAATTTTTAGCTTTTTCCTGTTAATCCTAGCATGATAAAGAAGATTCAAAGAGAGTGAGATGCCAGCTCCTTTCATTCAGTCAGTAGCTTCAAACATTTCTGGTATATGAAAAACATGTTTTTCAATGGCAAAAATCAATGAATATTGTAAATGCACAAACAGTAATATCTCCACATTGCAAGGTGCAATTCTGAAATTTTTTGCTTTTTCCTGTTAATCCTAGCATGATAAAGAAGATTCAAAGAGAGTGAGATGCCAGCTCCTTTCATTCAGTCAGTAGCTTCAAACATTTCTGGTATATGAAAAACATGTTTTTCAATGGCAAAAATCAATGAATATTGTAAATGCACAAACAGTAATATCTCCACATTGCAAGGTGCAATTCTGAAATTTTTTGCTTTTTCC
This sequence comes from Phyllobates terribilis, assembly GCF_046119375.1. Lineage (NCBI taxonomy): Eukaryota > Metazoa > Chordata > Amphibia > Anura > Dendrobatidae > Phyllobates > Phyllobates terribilis. Next base: position 49,026 of record NW_027367608.1, read on the forward strand.
TGCTAATCCTAGCATGATAAAGAAGATTCAAAGAGAGTGAGATGCCAGCTCCTTTCATTCAGTCAGTAGCTTCAAACATTTCTGGACGTTTTTCAATGGCAAAAATCAATGAATATTGTAAATGCACAAACAGTAATTTCTCCGCATTGCAAGGTGCAATTCTGAAATTTTTTGCTTTTTCCTGCTCCTCTTAGCATGATAAACAAGATTCAAAGAGAGTGAGATGCCAGCTCCTTTCATTCAGTCAGTAGCTTCAATCATTTCTGGACGTTTTTCAATGGCAAAAATCAATGAATATTGTAAATGCACAAACAGTAATTTATCCGCATTGCAAGGTGCAATTCTGAAATTTTTTGCTTTTTCCTGCTCCTCTTAGCATGATAAAGAAGATTCAAAGAGAGTGAGATGCCAGCTCCTTTCATTCAGTCAGTAGCTTCAAACATTTCTGGTATATGAATAACATGATGTTTTTCAATGGCAAAAATCAATGAATATTGTAAATGCACAAACAGTAATTTCTCCGCATTGCAAGGTGCAATTCTGAAATTTTTTGCTTTTTCCTGCTCCTCTTAGCATGATAAAGAAGATTCAAAGAGAGTGAGATGCCAGCTCCTTTCATTCCGTCAGTAGCTTCAATCATTTCTGGACGTTTTTCAATGGCAAAAATCAATGAATATTGTAAATGCACAAACAGTAATTTCTCCGCATTGCAAGGTGCAATTCTGAAATTTTTTGCTTTTTCCTGCTCCTCTTAGCATTATGAAGAAGATTCAAAGAGAGTGAGATGCCAGCTCCTTTCATTCAGTCAGTAGCTTCAAACATTTCTGGTATATGAAAAACATGTTTTTCAATGGCAAAAATCAATGAATATTGTAAATGCACAAACAGTAATATCTCCACATTGCAAGGTGCAATTCTGAAATTTTTTGCTTTTTCCTGCTAATCCTAGCATGATAAAGAAGATTCAAAGAGAGTGAGATGCCAGCTCCTTTCATTCAGTCAGTAGCTTCAAACATTTCTGGTATATGAAAAACGTTTTTCAATGGCAAAAATCAATGAATATTGTAAATGCACAAACAGTAATATCTCCACATTGCACGGTGCAATTCTGAAATTTTTAGCTTTTTCCTGTTAATCCTAGCATGATAAAGAAGATTCAAAGAGAGTGAGATGCCAGCTCCTTTCATTCAGTCAGTAGCTTCAAACATTTCTGGTATATGAAAAACATGTTTTTCAATGGCAAAAATCAATGAATATTGTAAATGCACAAACAGTAATATCTCCACATTGCAAGGTGCAATTCTGAAATTTTTTGCTTTTTCCTGCTAATCCTAGCATGATAAAGAAGATTCAAAGAGAGTGAGATGCCAGCTCCTTTCATTCAGTCAGTAGCTTCAAACATTTCTGGTATATGAAAAACGTTTTTCAATGGCAAAAATCAATGAATATTGTAAATGCACAAACAGTAATATCTCCACATTGCAAGGTGCAATTCTGAAATTTTTAGCTTTTTCCTGTTAATCCTAGCATGATAAAGAAGATTCAAAGAGAGTGAGATGCCAGCTCCTTTCATTCAGTCAGTAGCTTCAAACATTTCTGGTATATGAAAAACATGTTTTTCAATGGCAAAAATCAATGAATATTGTAAATGCACAAACAGTAATATCTCCACATTGCAAGGTGCAATTCTGAAATTTTTTGCTTTTTCCTGCTAATCCTAGCATGATAAAGAAGATTCAAAGAGAGTGAGATGCCAGCTCCTTTCATTCAGTCAGTAGCTTCAAACATTTCTGGTATATGAAAAACATGTTTTTCAATGGCAAAAATCAATGAATATTGTAAATGCACAAACAGATATCTCCACATTGCAAGGTGCAATTCTGAAATTTTTTGCTTTTTCCTGCTAATCCTAGCATGATAAAGAAGATTCAAAGAGAGTGAGATGCCAGCTCCTTTCATTCAGTCAGTAGCTTCAAACATTTCTGGTATATGAAAAACATGTTTTTCAATGGCAAAAATCAATGAATATTGTAAATGCACAAACAGTAATATCTCCACATTGCACGGTGCAATTCTGAAATTTTTAGCTTTTTCCTGTTAATCCTAGCATGATAAAGAAGATTCAAAGAGAGTGAGATGCCAGCTCCTTTCATTCAGTCAGTAGCTTCAAACATTTCTGGTATATGAAAAACATGTTTTTCAATGGCAAAAATCAATGAATATTGTAAATGCACAAACAGTAATATCTCCACATTGCAAGGTGCAATTCTGAAATTTTTTGCTTTTTCCTGCTAATCCTAGCATGATAAAGAAGATTCAAAGAGAGTGAGATGCCAGCTCCTTTCATTCAGTCAGTAGCTTCAAACATTTCTGGACGTTTTTCAATGGCAAAAATCAATGAATATTGTAAATGCACAAACAGTAATTTCTCCGCATTGCAAGGTGCAATTCTGAAATTTTTTGCTTTTTCCTGCTCCTCTTAGCATGATAAACAAGATTCAAAGAGAGTGAGATGCCAGCTCCTTTCATTCAGTCAGTAGCTTCAATCATTTCTGGACGTTTTTCAATGGCAAAAATCAATGAATATTGTAAATGCACAAACAGTAATTTATCCGCATTGCAAGGTGCAATTCTGAAATTTTTTGCTTTTTCCTGCTCCTCTTAGCATGATAAAGAAGATTCAAAGAGAGTGAGATGCCAGCTCCTTTCATTCAGTCAGTAGCTTCAAACATTTCTGGTATATGAATAACATGATGTTTTTCAATGGCAAAAATCAATGAATATTGTAAATGCACAAACAGTAATTTCTCCGCATTGCAAGGTGCAATTCTGAAATTTTTTGCTTTTTCCTGCTCCTCTTAGCATGATAAAGAAGATTCAAAGAGAGTGAGATGCCAGCTCCTTTCATTCCGTCAGTAGCTTCAATCATTTCTGGACGTTTTTCAATGGCAAAAATCAATGAATATTGTAAATGCACAAACAGTAATTTCTCCGCATTGCAAGGTGCAATTCTGAAATTTTTTGCTTTTTCCTGCTCCTCTTAGCATTATGAAGAAGATTCAAAGAGAGTGAGATGCCAGCTCCTTTCATTCAGTCAGTAGCTTCAAACATTTCTGGTATATGAAAAACATGTTTTTCAATGGCAAAAATCAATGAATATTGTAAATGCACAAACAGTAATATCTCCACATTGCAAGGTGCAATTCTGAAATTTTTTGCTTTTTCCTGCTAATCCTAGCATGATAAAGAAGATTCAAAGAGAGTGAGATGCCAGCTCCTTTCATTCAGTCAGTAGCTTCAAACATTTCTGGTATATGAAAAACGTTTTTCAATGGCAAAAATCAATGAATATTGTAAATGCACAAACAGTAATATCTCCACATTGCACGGTGCAATTCTGAAATTTTTAGCTTTTTCCTGTTAATCCTAGCATGATAAAGAAGATTCAAAGAGAGTGAGATGCCAGCTCCTTTCATTCAGTCAGTAGCTTCAAACATTTCTGGTATATGAAAAACATGTTTTTCAATGGCAAAAATCAATGAATATTGTAAATGCACAAACAGTAATATCTCCACATTGCAAGGTGCAATTCTGAAATTTTTTGCTTTTTCCTGCTAATCCTAGCATGATAAAGAAGATTCAAAGAGAGTGAGATGCCAGCTCCTTTCATTCAGTCAGTAGCTTCAAACATTTCTGGTATATGAAAAACGTTTTTCAATGGCAAAAATCAATGAATATTGTAAATGCACAAACAGTAATATCTCCACATTGCACGGTGCAATTCTGAAATTTTTAGCTTTTTCCTGTTAATCCTAGCATGATAAAGAAGATTCAAAGAGAGTGAGATGCCAGCTCCTTTCATTCAGTCAGTAGCTTCAAACATTTCTGGTATATGAAAAACATGTTTTTCAATGGCAAAAATCAATGAATATTGTAAATGCACAAACAGTAATATCTCCACATTGCAAGGTGCAATTCTGAAATTTTTTGCTTTTTCCTGCTAATCCTAGCATGATAAAGAAGATTCAAAGAGAGTGAGATGCCAGCTCCTTTCATTCAGTCAGTAGCTTCAAACATTTCTGGTATATGAAAAACATGTTTTTCAATGGCAAAAATCAATGAATATTGTAAATGCACAAACAGTAATATCTCCACATTGCACGGTGCAATTCTGAAATTTTTAGCTTTTTCCTGTTAATCCTAGCATGATAAAGAAGATTCAAAGAGAGTGAGATGCCAGCTCCTTTCATTCAGTCAGTAGCTTCAAACATTTCTGGTATATGAAAAACGTTTTTCAATGGCAAAAATCAATGAATATTGTAAATGCACAAACAGTAATATCTCCACATTGCAAGGTGCAATTCTGAAATTTTTTGCTTTTTCCTGTTAATCCTAGCATGATAAAGAAGATTCAAAGAGAGTGAGATGCCAGCTCCTTTCATTCAGTCAGTAGCTTCAAACATTTCTGGTATATGAAAAACATGTTTTTCAATGGCAAAAATCAATGAATATTGTAAATGCACAAACAGTAATATCTCCGCATTGCACGGTGCAATTCTGAAATTTTTAGCTTTTTCCTGTTAATCCTAGCATGATAAAGAAGATTCAAAGAGAGTGAGATGCCAGCTCCTTTCATTCAGTCAGTAGCTTCAAACATTTCTGGTATATGAAAAACATGTTTTTCAATGGCAAAAATCAATGAATATTGTAAATGCACAAACAGATATCTCCACATTGCAAGGTGCAATTCTGAAATTTTTTGCTTTTTCCTGCTAATCCTAGCATGATAAAGAAGATTCAAAGAGAGTGAGATGCCAGCTCCTTTCATTCAGTCAGTAGCTTCAAACATTTCTGGTATATGAAAAACATGTTTTTCAATGGCAAAAATCAATGAATATTGTAAATGCACAAACAGTAATATCTCCACATTGCACGGTGCAATTCTGAAATTTTTAGCTTTTTCCTGTTAATCCTAGCATGATAAAGAAGATTCAAAGAGAGTGAGATGCCAGCTCCTTTCATTCAGTCAGTAGCTTCAAACATTTCTGGTATATGAAAAACGTTTTTCAATGGCAAAAATCAATGAATATTGTAAATGCACAAACAGTAATATCTCCACATTGCAAGGTGCAATTCTGAAATTTTTTGCTTTTTCCTGCTAATCCTAGCATGATAAAGAAGATTCAAAGAGAGTGAGATGCCAGCTCCTTTCATTCAGTCAGTAGCTTCAAACATTTCTGGTATATGAAAAACGTTTTTCAATGGCAAAAATCAATGAATATTGTAAATGCACAAACAGTAATATCTCCACATTGCACGGTGCAATTCTGAAATTTTTAGCTTTTTCCTGTTAATCCTAGCATGATAAAGAAGATTCAAAGAGAGTGAGATGCCAGCTCCTTTCATTCAGTCAGTAGCTTCAAACATTTCTGGTATATGAAAAACGTTTTTCAATGGCAAAAATCAATGAATATTGTAAATGCACAAACAGTAATATCTCCACATTGCACAGTGCAATTCTGAAATTTTTAGCTTTTTCCTGTTAATCCTAGCATGATAAAGAAGATTCAAAGAGAGTGAGATGCCAGCTCCTTTCATTCAGTCAGTAGCTTCAAACATTTCTGGTATATGAAAAACATGTTTTTCAATGGCAAAAATCAATGAATATTGTAAATGCACAAACAGTAATATCTCCACATTGCAAGGTGCAATTCTGAAATTTTTTGCTTTTTCCTGCTAATCCTAGCATGATAAAGAAGATTCAAAGAGAGTGAGATGCCAGCTCCTTTCATTCAGTCAGTAGCTTCAAACATTTCTGGACGTTTTTCAATGGCAAAAATCAATGAATATTGTAAATGCACAAACAGTAATTTCTCCGCATTGCAAGGTGCAATTCTGAAATTTTTTGCTTTTTCCTGCTCCTCTTAGCATGATAAACAAGATTCAAAGAGAGTGAGATGCCAGCTCCTTTCATTCAGTCAGTAGCTTCAATCATTTCTGGACGTTTTTCAATGGCAAAAATCAATGAATATTGTAAATGCACAAACAGTAATTTATCCGCATTGCAAGGTGCAATTCTGAAATTTTTTGCTTTTTCCTGCTCCTCTTAGCATGATAAAGAAGATTCAAAGAGAGTGAGATGCCAGCTCCTTTCATTCAGTCAGTAGCTTCAAACATTTCTGGTATATGAATAACATGATGTTTTTCAATGGCAAAAATCAATGAATATTGTAAATGCACAAACAGTAATTTCTCCGCATTGCAAGGTGCAATTCTGAAATTTTTTGCTTTTTCCTGCTCCTCTTAGCATGATAAAGAAGATTCAAAGAGAGTGAGATGCCAGCTCCTTTCATTCCGTCAGTAGCTTCAATCATTTCTGGACGTTTTTCAATGGCAAAAATCAATGAATATTGTAAATGCACAAACAGTAATTTCTCCGCATTGCAAGGTGCAATTCTGAAATTTTTTGCTTTTTCCTGCTCCTCTTAGCATTATGAAGAAGATTCAAAGAGAGTGAGATGCCAGCTCCTTTCATTCAGTCAGTAGCTTCAAACATTTCTGGTATATGAAAAACATGTTTTTCAATGGCAAAAATCAATGAATATTGTAAATGCACAAACAGTAATATCTCCACATTGCAAGGTGCAATTCTGAAATTTTTTGCTTTTTCCTGCTAATCCTAGCATGATAAAGAAGATTCAAAGAGAGTGAGATGCCAGCTCCTTTCATTCAGTCAGTAGCTTCAAACATTTCTGGTATATGAAAAACGTTTTTCAATGGCAAAAATCAATGAATATTGTAAATGCACAAACAGTAATATCTCCACATTGCACGGTGCAATTCTGAAATTTTTAGCTTTTTCCTGTTAATCCTAGCATGATAAAGAAGATTCAAAGAGAGTGAGATGCCAGCTCCTTTCATTCAGTCAGTAGCTTCAAACATTTCTGGTATATGAAAAACATGTTTTTCAATGGCAAAAATCAATGAATATTGTAAATGCACAAACAGTAATATCTCCACATTGCAAGGTGCAATTCTGAAATTTTTTGCTTTTTCCTGCTAATCCTAGCATGATAAAGAAGATTCAAAGAGAGTGAGATGCCAGCTCCTTTCATTCAGTCAGTAGCTTCAAACATTTCTGGTATATGAAAAACGTTTTTCAATGGCAAAAATCAATGAATATTGTAAATGCACAAACAGTAATATCTCCACATTGCACGGTGCAATTCTGAAATTTTTAGCTTTTTCCTGTTAATCCTAGCATGATAAAGAAGATTCAAAGAGAGTGAGATGCCAGCTCCTTTCATTCAGTCAGTAGCTTCAAACATTTCTGGTATATGAAAAACATGTTTTTCAATGGCAAAAATCAATGAATATTGTAAATGCACAAACAGTAATATCTCCACATTGCAAGGTGCAATTCTGAAATTTTTTGCTTTTTCCTGCTAATCCTAGCATGATAAAGAAGATTCAAAGAGAGTGAGATGCCAGCTCCCTTTCATTCAGTCAGT